>NW_027258900.1:0-48556 GCF_045791955.1 Oncorhynchus clarkii lewisi | reverse complement strand
CCTGTAGGGAGATCATTCAGTAGTAATATTAACCTGTAGGGAGATCATTCAGTAGTAATATAACCTGTAGGGAGATCATTCAGTAGTAATATTCACCTGTAGGGAGATCATTCAGTAGTAATATTAACCTGTAGGGAGATCATTCAGTAGTAATATTAACCTGTAGGGTGATCATTCAGTAGTAATATTAACCTGTAGGAAGATCATTCAGTAGTAATATTAACCTGTAGGGAGATCATTCAGTAGTAATATTAACCTGTGGGGAGATCATTCAGTAGTAATATTAACCTGTAGGGAGATCATTCAGTAGTTTATTAACCTGTAGGGAGATCCTTCAGTAGTAATATTAACCTGTAGTGACATCATTCAGTAGTTTATTAACCTGTAGGGAGATCATTCAGTAGTAATATTAACCTGTAGGGAGATCATTCAGTAGTAATATTAACCTGTAGTGACATCATTCAGTAGTTTATTAACCTGTAGGGAGATCATTCAGTAGTAATATTAACCTGTAGGGAGATCATTCAGTAGTAATATTAACTTGTAGGGAGATCATTCAGTAGTAATATTAACCTGTAGGGAGATCATTCAGTAGTAATATCAACCTGTAGAGTGATCATTCAGTAGTAATATTAACTCATTCATATATCACAGAGAAGACCAGCTCCTGCCTCTTCACCCAGCTTCAACACTTACCTTAACTGTCCAGAACCGTTACCCCAGGGTAGACAGGACACTACCCTGCTGCTAGCCGATCAAAATCACAGAATCACTGTGGATAACAATTGTGTTGTATCTTGTCTACAGTGTTGTATGCATCAGCACCCTCCAGCGGTGACCAGAGATAGATCAGGAAGTGGTTTATAAAAATAGAGGGTGGCTGTGTGTCTCAGGGAGGTGGCAGGGTGGCTGTGTGTCTCAGGGAGGTGGCAGGGTGGCTGTGTGTCTCAGGGAGGTTGGCAGGGTGGCTGTGTGTCTCAAGGAGGTTGGCAGGGTGGCTGTGTGTCTCAGGGGGGTTGGCAGGGTGGCTGTGTGTCTCAGGGGGGTTGGCAGGGTGGCTGTGTGTCTCAGGGGGGTTGGCAGGGTGGCTGTGTGTCTCAGGGAGGTGGCAGGGTGGCTGTGTGTCTCAGGGGGGTTGGCAGGGTGGCTGTGTGTCTCAGGGAGGTTGGCAGGGTGGCTGTGTGTCTCAAGGAGGTTGGCAGGGTGGCTGTGTGTCTCAGGGGGGTTGGCAGGGTGGCTGTGTGTCTCAGGGGGGTTGGCAGGGTGGCTGTGTGTCTCAGGGGGGTTGGCAGGGTGGCTGTGTGTCTCAGGGGGGTTGGCAGGGTGGCTGTGTGTCTCAGGGGGGTTGGCAGGGTGGCTGTGTGTCTCAGGGAGGTTGGCAGGGTGGCTGTGTGTCTCAGGGAGGTTGGCAGGGTGGCTGTGTGTCTCAAGGAGGTTGGCAGGGTGGCTGTTTGTCTGATGGGGTTGGCCGGGGGGGTGGGCCATTACCTTGGTGTCAACGCGTAGCAGGAACTGAACGAGTCCTTTGATTGGTCCAGGCATGATGGCGTCCTGTCGCTCACGGCCAAACTTCTCCAGTCCTACCCACCATGACGACAGAGTCTTCTCAGCGAATCGCTTCAGACCAAAATGTACCACCAGCTTCTTCAACACCCACACTGCAACACACACACACACACACAAACACACACACACACACTGTTATGCATTTTTGTGTGTGTGTGTGTGTGTGTGTGTGTGTGTGTGTGTGTGTGTGTGTGTGTGTGTGTGTGTGTGTGTGTGTGTGCGTGTGCGTGCGTGCGTGCGTGCGTGTGTTTCAGATATTACCAGCCACTGGGATAGGCAGTAGTTGTAGCATCCAGAGATTGAGCCAGACTTGGACCAGTACAAAAGCCCAGGCCAGCAGGACAAAGTAGATATCACTGGCTCTTTGGGACCCCTTCTCCTTCTGGAAGAGACCCCCCAGCTCAGGACGGGCCTGACGGGGGAACGGGAAGACAGAGGGGGGACCGGAAGGGCCAGGGCCCACAGAGTCCACCCCATCTACAGAGAGAGAGGAGGGGGAGATGAGGAAAGGAAGGAGTGAGGAGAGGAGAGATGAGGTGTTAAGTCGTTGTGACTGTGACAGTCAAGACAATGAAGTATATTTGGATTGAAAACGTGATGGAAAGTGGTCGTTAAATCAGTCCAAACCTTCAACATCTACTGAATTAATATAGAATTATGACTTAGAGAGCTTTTTGTGGCTGATGGTTAGTTACTGCAGTACAATGCCTATGTGTGTGTGTGTGTGTGTGTGTGTGTGTGTTATCTGACCTGCGGAGACACTACTGGTGCTGGTATCTCTCTCGGGGCCCAAGTGGAGGTTACTGCAGGAGATGGCCATGTAGATGGTGTTAGCAGCGAACGACAATACCTGTCCTGACAGCTCACCCGAGTTTCCAGGGATAGGTGGTTTCTCTTGAGAGCCCACGATGAGGAGCGTGACCATGATTACAAACACAGGAACTCTCCACGAGCCAGTCAGAGACACTAGAGAGAGAAGCATGGGGGAGAGGGGGAGGTATATGGTGGGAGGGGAGTATGGCAATGTGATGATTAATGAACAGTAGACTCCTTTTGAAACTACATCAGAATGTACTACTACCCCCCCCCCCCCCACCTGTAAGTACCTCACCCAGGTAGAAGAGTAGTATGGTCCAGACAGGTACAGACATAGTTCTCAGGTATCTCTCTGTACCGGGGCTCCATTTGCAAGCTACAGCCAGCACATACCCCAACACCACTGTCATCACCTAGAGAGAGGAAGACAGGAAGATAGAAGATGGGGGGGGGGGGGGGGGTAAGAGCAAGAGAGGGGGGGCAGAGAGAGAGAAGATGATGGAGGGAGTAGAGAGAGAGGGGACAGAGAGAGAGAAGATGATGGAGGGAGTAGAGAGAGAGAGACAGAGAGAGAGAGAGAGAGAGGGAGGGAGTAGAGAGAGAGAGAGGGGACAGAGATAGAGAGAAGATGATGGAGGGAGTAGAGAGAGAGAGACAGAGAGAAGATGAGGGAGGGAAGAGAGCGAGAGAGAAGATGATGAGGGAGTAGATAGAGAGGGAGAGACAGACAGAGAGAGAGAGACAGAGACGATGATGAGGGAGTAGAGAGAAATCAAAATGTAGTTAGCTGAGTACTTGATTCATGTCTTATCCCCTGCCCATCCTGTTGTAGGCTACAGTATTGGAAAAACCTTTCTTATTGTTGTGGGGACCTTCCTCCCTCAGCGTCAGTAGTGTCCCTGTCACTCACCCACACATAGTGGAAGCAGTCCAGCGCGCTCCCGATGACGCCACACACGTGCCCGATGATCACCTGCATGCCAATGACGCTCCAGAACAGGTAAAAGAAGTAAATGAGTGGCGCGCCTGCCCCGATCACCAGCAGCATCGTGAGCCTCTCCAACACCAGACCCCCCAGGAAATCCACCCCGTGGTTGAAACACCACACCGGGACCAGCAGCGTCCCCAGGAGTATCGGCGTCCCGGTGTCCTGCAGGCCGTTGAGCCAGGAGCGTCCCAGCCGGGCTAGGGAGTGTTTAAATGGGTGTAGGAAGGTCCCGCAGAGAACGGCCCAGAGCAGTGGTCTCAGAAAGGCTTCCAGGATAAAGAAGACTAGCACAGCCGCTCCACAACAGATAGCCACGAAAATCATCGCTCCTGTGTTGTAGAAGGCCTGTTTGATGTTCTTGTCGAATTTGAGGGAGGAAGGCTGGCTGAGTAGCTGGCTCATCATGCCCACCGCTGGCTGGACGCTCTCGGAGAACGAGACGTAGTGAGGCCGGGCAGAACTAGGGGTTTCCGCGGGAGAGGAAGGAGCCGGCTCTGCCTCCGGCCCCGAGTCCTCCTCGTCTGCCATCTTCAATGAATCCGCCTCGGTCTGCGTTCCTCCTGCGGATCCCACCCAATTCCACCACAGACGGAAGAAGAAGCGTTCGTTTCCAGGATCTTTGATACCGCTATCACACATGAGGAACAACACAACACTAGACGTACTGGTGACGTGACCGTCGCAAGGTATGATGGGTATTGTAGCTGGCTGGTGCCAGACAGAGCTGTGCTCGCTGCTTAGTTTGCTGCTAGTAGCCTACTCTTTGGAATGCCCAGTTTAACTACACACAGAAACGTGAATAAACAGACCTTTGTCAGGAGGATCACCACGAATTCAGGGTGTCCGTGCTGTCACGAAGGAAATATGCAAAGTAATCACATATTTGCATAGCCTATCATTACAATCATTACAAAACAGGTATAGGTAAAACTTCATTTTAAGTGCCCATATTAGAGTGTAATTACATGTGTAACAAGTATTATTATTTAACAAGTATTGTATTTAACAACCAATAGTCCCTCGTGGATGCGCTGGGTGTCGTAGAGATGATGCTCAATAGCCTCTAATCACTTACTCATGAATGTGCACTGTTGAAACTACATCTCCACTCAGTGTTGTTGCTAGCACTTGCCGCTAAAATAAAGTGTTCAATCTGGGTTGACTTGGTTGAGCTGGTAAGAACAGATCAGAAAGTCAACCTCACTGGCTGGGATCTAATATGGGTGGTATCGCAGATGTGGAAAAATACACTACTTCAAAGCATACTACATGTAATGTACTAAGTACAATGTAATTACTAGTTGTTACACGGGATTTAGCTAGTTAAAATGAAGTGTATCTTGAGGGGTATTTACTTATACAGTACACATCCTGACAACCTGGCCCTCAAGCTTCTGGAAGTTTCACTTCATTTCACAGTAAGGTACAGAAATGAAGTGAAACTTCCAGAAGCTTTAAAATGAGGGCCAGGTTGTCAGGATGTGTAGTGTACTGTATAAGTACACATTAATTACAACTAAATACCCCTCAAGATACGCTTCATTTTAACTAGCTAAATCCCGTGTAACAACTAGTAATTACATTGTACTTAGTACAATACATGTACTATGCTTTCAAATAGTTTGTTTTTCCTCATCTGGGATGACCGAATTAACCCAGATTGAACACTTTATTTTAGCGGCAAGTGCTAGCAGCAACACTGAGTGGAGATGTAGTTTCAACAGTGCACATTCATGAGTAAGTGATTAGAGGCTATTGAGCATCATCTCTACGACACCCAGCACATCCACGAGGGATCATAACCTTTGTAACAGTTGGAACTGTATGCAGCTGAGAATTAACAAAACACTCAATTGGTGAATTTAGTGGAAACCTGCCCTTTTGTAACAAGCGTGGCAACAAGGATTCATTCTTACACCTTTGTAATTACAGACCTCAATTACTAGCAGTTACATGTTGTTACACTGTAACTATGAGCTGTTACAGTTAACTACAATACCTGTTACACTGTAACTATGAGCTGTTACAGTTAACTACAATACCTGTTACACTGTAATTACACTGTAATAAGGGCCTTTTTAAAATGAAGGGTTACCTAGTTATCCGTAGTCTATCCCTATCCTCTATTATCTGGAATTATTTTGAATGTGCTGCTTGTCCAAAAATATGTCAATGCCCATTATTTGTTCCCAGCCCAGGGCGACCCACACAGTTGTTGTATGGTTGTGTAATTCATTGTAAATTCATTAGATTGCAGATGAAATGTACGTGGCCTAGAGGGGCACATGATGCAGCTGACAGAGCCATCACATGACCCACAAGGATGAAAACCAGATGTTGGAGTGTATTTTTACTGAACACAGCTTTATTGATAACAAAAACACTTGCATGTTAGACACCAAACACTGTTTCAGTGAGGAAGCATTTCCATGGAACACAACGGTTCAGTGAACGGTACAAATACAACTGGACTCTGTGCCATAGATTCCTTCAGCGTTATTCCATATGCTGCAGGGCCAAGGCAAGCTGTCAGACAGAGCCCCTGTCCCTGGCTGTCATCATGTCCACTACAGCCTCAGTGCTGATGGGTGTGTTATTGCATATCTACAAAGGAATCATGCACCATCAATCATACAGTCAGTTGCCCTATCATCAGCAAACAGTGATCACACACACACACACACACCTCGCCACAGACAAAGGAAACATGACCAAGCACGTGGTGGAATAAATCAGTCCTAAGAAAATGGACCCTCTCACACATAGAGAAAAGAGA
This sequence comes from Oncorhynchus clarkii lewisi, assembly GCF_045791955.1. Lineage (NCBI taxonomy): Eukaryota > Metazoa > Chordata > Actinopteri > Salmoniformes > Salmonidae > Oncorhynchus > Oncorhynchus clarkii. The sequence continues at coordinate 42,410 of NW_027258900.1, read as the reverse complement.
ACCCTGTCTTAATCATCAGCATGTAAAATGGCATTGTGGAATACAGTAGAGAGTTCAGTGTTACTCAGTGAGACTGGGGCTGAAACAAGCAAAAAAACATCTGTTCAACCACCTAGTCTTAGTTTCTGTATACAAATACTATAATACTACTACTAATAATACTGTATTTCCCTGTGGAGAATGAGTGTTGTGTAAAGCATGGCTGCATACAGAAGCAGTATGTTTCAGCAGGATAATAAACTATGAGCCGTCTGCCTTTTTTTGGCTCACATCAATCTGGATGGTTCTCTCTAAGTGAAGTCTCTCTCCAGGCTCAGTAGTCTGTCCCAGTGTGTAATGTCTCCTTGTATCGTGTCCGTAGGTTCTTCACATATTCAGGGTCCAGTTGTGATTCGCCACATGCGTTGGAGTAATACTTGTTGTCAGGAGTGTGATACCTTACTGTCGTAAACATAAATACACTAAATGAAATACCTTGCCAAAACTAAAGGTTATGCTACTGTTCTCTAGAAACACACAGTATTTCAGATATTCTGACTAATGGGTTAGTGTATGTTGTTATGGTAGCACAGTACAATTTTCAGAATGATTTGCAAGCTTCCTGATGAGTCCTCAATGTAAATTATAAATAGTATCCTACTGTATATATTTATTCATATATATTTATAGTGTAATTCTGTGTAACGAGCACCCTGCATTGAGGGTGTGGCAGACAGAAATACAATGAACTCTCAGTCTTATTGCTGTCTCTTTCCTCTTCTCTCTACTTCTCTCCTCGTCTCCTCTCATCTCTCCACTTCTCTCCTCGTCTCCTCTCATCTCTCCACTTCTCTCCTCGTCTCCTCTCATCTCTCCACTTGTCTCCTCTCATCTCGTCTCTCCTCGTCTCTTCTCTCCTCCTCTGTCATCTCGTCTCCTCTCTTCTCTCCTCTCTCTGGGTTAATTGGTTGTCTCTTCTCTCCTTTTGTCTCCTCTCTCATCTTCTCTCATCTCGTCTCCTCTAATCTCATCTCCTCTCGTCTCCTCTCTCTCAGGGGGTGCCCATCAGCAGATAGAAGGTGAGGGCTACTATGAGCAGCAGACAGAAGGGTGAGGAGAACGTCTGGTAGGCAGTAGACGGCATGAAGATGTCCTCATATTTATAGATGCTGATCATGTGATCAGAGACTGGCGGAGCATCGTTGTCATGACGTGTGATGGAACCTGGAGGAAAGAGAAGAGTGGGGAGGAGAGTAAGAGAAAAAGGGTAGGGAAATCATTTACATGTAAAGTGCATTCGGAAAGAGCCCAGATTTGGGAACTCAATCGAACATCTCTGGAGAGACCTGAAAATAGCTGTGCAACGACGCTCCCCATCCAACCTGGCAGAGCTTGAGAGGATCTGCAGAGAACAATGGGAGAAACTCCCCAAATACAGGTGTGCTAAGCTTGTAGCGTCATACCCAAGAAGCCTCGAGGTTGTAATCACTGCCAAAGGTGCTTCAACAAAGTAGTGAGTAAAGGGTCTGAATACTTATGTAAATGTGATATTTACAGTTTCTTATTTTGAATACATTTTCAAAAATGTCTAAAAAGCTGTTTTCGCTTTGTGATTATGGAGTATTGTGTGTAGATTGAGGAGGAAAACACATAATTTAATACATTTTAGAATAAGGCTGTAACGTAACAAAATGTGGAAAACGTCAAGGGGTCTGAATACTTTCTGAATGCACTGTACATACTAATGAACACACACATCCACTCTCTGCACACACACAATACCACACACACACCCAGTTCTTGACTGACCTTGTATAGCAGGCCCCCAGGCCAACAGGTAGAACCAGGAGAGATGCAGATCCACCAGTGTCTCCTCTCTCGGGACGTAGAGCGGCCGTTTGAAGCGGCAGGTCACACGGTTGTTGTCAAACACACCCTCTTCGTCCCTGGCAGGATTCCTCTTGATCTCCTTAGCCCACTGGCCCACGTTGTAGAAGTGATGGATACGAACACGCCCATTATCGTCATGGACACAGCCCATCACGTCATCTCCTCCCTGAGAGGGGTGGGGGTGAGGAGAACCAATCAGCATGAAGGATAGGTTGACCAATCAGCCTTGTTTTTGTGATGTGTCTTTCATGGCAGACTTCATGTGTACCAGATGTAGTAAAAGCCTGAGCTGACTCTGACCCCAAAATGTCTGTAGAGGTGCTGTTGACTAACCAAGAGTAGATTGTATCAAAAGAAAGAAAGTCCCACACTCTATACAGTGCATTCGTAAAGTATTCAGACCCCTTGACCTTTTCCACATTTTGTTATGTTACAGCCTTATTCTAAAATGGATTAAATAAAACATTTCCTTCATCAATCTACACACAATACCCCATAATGACATCACAATACCCCATAATGACATCACAATACCCCATAATGACATCACAATACCCCATAATGACAAAGTGAAAACAGGCGTTGCTAGATTTCTTTTGCAAAATTATTAAACATTTAAAACAGAAATACCTTATTTACATAAGTATTCAGACCCTTTGCTATGAGACTCGAAATTGAGCTCAGGTGCATCCTGTTTCCATTGATCATCCTTGAGATGTTTCTACAACTTGATTGGAGTCCACCTGTGGTAAATTCAATTGATTGGACATGATTTGGAAAGGCAGTCACCCGTCTATATAAGGTCCCACAGTGGACAGGGCATGTTAGAGCAAACACAAAGCCACGAGGTCAACGGAATTGTCCGTAGAGCTCCGAGACAGGATTGTGTCAAGGCACAGATCTGGGGAAGGGTACCAAAACATTTCTACAGCATTGAAGGTCCCCAAGAACACAGTGGCCTCCATCATTCTTAAATGGAAGAAGTTTGGAACCACCATGACTCTTCTTAAAGCTGGCCGCCTGGCCAAACTGAGCAATTAGGGGAGAAGAGACTTGGTCAGGGAGGTGACCAAGAACCCCATGGTCACTCTGACAGAGCTCCAGAGTTCCTAGACAACACAGGAGTGGCTTCGGGACAAGTCTCTGAATGTCCTTGAGTGGCCCAGCCAGAGCCCAGACTTCAACCCGATCGAACATCTCTGGATAGACCTGAAAATAGCTGTGCAGCGACGCTCCCCATCCAACCTGACAGAACTTGAGAGGATTTGCAGAGAAGAATGGGAGAAACTCCCCAAATACAGGTGTGCCACGCTTGTAGTGTCATACCCAATAAGACTCGAGGCTGTAATCACTGCCAAAGGTGCTTCAACAAAGTACTGAGTAAAGGGTCTGAATACTTATGTAAATCTGATATTTCAGTTTATTTTATTTTATAAATATGCAACAACAACAAAAAATGTGCTTTGTCATTATGGGGTATTGTGTGTAGATTGAGGAAGGAAAAAATGATTTAATCAATTTTAGAATAAGGCTGTAACGTAATAAAATGTGGAAAAAGTCAAGGGGTCTGAATACTTTCTGAATGCACTGTATATGCTCCCAACAATTGAATGGGTAAACCAAATAACATAATAACCTAATCAAATAATAACCTAATAACCTAATAACATCATTGCAGTAATGTTGGTTATTAGGTTTACCCACTCAATTGTTGGAAGCAAATTTAGAGTGTAAGAATAGATCTCACGCATGCTCATACACACACACACACACACCTATGCCCGCACACACACAGATACGGTCCCTTACCATCTTCTTGTCTGAGGAGAAGCCTACAGCCACCCAGCCGTCAGTGTCAGCACTCATCTCATACTCCACGTCTGTCCCGATCCGCCGGTAACTCATGAAATAGTCACACGTCTCTGCATCACACCCCGGCTTCCCATACCTACACACACAATGAAGAAATGTAACCTCTTCAGAGTGATGTGCACCCACATCTGCCAGAGGGGGACCACAGTACACAGAGAAACCCCTTGACACACACACATGCTTGCAAGCAAGCAAAACACATACACACACACTGACCTTATGCAACCCTTGGTGACTCCACAGTCTACGACTTTGATCCTGGCGAAGGGATCCACAGGAGGGGCGGTGGGGAAGGGGTAGCCTGGAGAACACACACCACATACAAAATCATTAGGCCTGCCTCCCCAAAAATCATCTTCTAGAAGTTCTACCATATTCGTAATTTGGTGGGTTTCAGCCTAATGTGCATTCAGAGAAGCACAACTGCTCCTTCACGTTTCATAACAGAATTGGGATAGTTTGAAATATGTTATTTTAAAAGTAAAATAAATACTAAATAAATTCTAATAATATACAACATTTAATGTGGTGAAGAACTGTCCAATGCTCGCCCATCTCCAGACGGGCCAGTGAGAGCCAGAGCGAGGAGCTGCGGGTAGCTGGCCAGGGTCCTGATCTATGCATGAGTGGACTCGAGTGGAAGTAAGACACTGTACGCTCGGTCTGTCAACCTGCGCATCATCACATAAATAGCCAATTAACCACGAATTACGTATCAACCACAGATATGTAGATGCGCCCTCTGATTTCCATCAAGAGAAGGCCGACACATAAACAAACACAGCCTTGATGACCATGAAGGCCACAGTAAGCTAAATGCCTCGTTCAGAAATGGCCTATCCTGTATCCCTTTCTCACCCTCATCCGATAGATGTCTAGACTCCAGGAACTCCGAGGCGAACGTACTGTATGAGTCCTTATGGGGCTCCTTGTGGCCCGGCTCTCCGTGGTCTCCGTGGCTCGCCCGCAGTGCGCCTTCATCCGTGGGACTCGGCGCTACCCCCCGCCAACTGCCCTGGACCAGGAGCACCGTCAGCTGTAGCAGGCTGCGCAGGAAAATCATGGCCAAAAAGGGAGTATAAAAACGGTCTAAAGGAGACAGAACTGAGACGGAATCCTCATTGTTGGTTGTATTTGAGCATTTCTTTACGGAGCCTAATCACTGGACCTCAATCGCATCACTACAGAATATTTTCAACGCGGTTGTTTAGTGTGTCGTAGGCTATTTCCCGTAGTGTGAATGGGCGCGAGAGGAGCGGGATCCAGTCATGTCAAACGAATGAGCCTCGGTTAAACCAATCTGGAATTAGCGGGATTTGTAACTGAACCGATCTGTTTTGCCAATTCACTTAAATCTTGTGGGAAACGGAGACGTCCATGATAATCCAAGTGATTGGATTTCATCTTAAAATAATGTAATGATATCCCAGTTTAGGGATGAATGTGTCTGTTGTTGGTTTCGCCCGTCTCCTCTCTTCTCGATCCTCTCCATCGATAGAGCCAATCGCTGCAGCGTCCAATAGGAAACCTCGATGTACACTTTGCATTATCAATATACAGTTTAAATTCCCATTCAGCACTGTTTATGTAAACACAGATGCCAATTGAATAACACTATGAGGTAATGTAGGGATTTATACATTTATTATGCAGAAATGTCTGCTATGATAGGTTGGTTTCTTATTCCTTTGTGTGATGTGAAAATATTCTAGAATCTACATTGCATGTTATTGTTGACAGCATTGATAACTCCCAAGGACTAAGGCCAAACTGCTGAAAAAAGCAGGACACACAATTCACCAGTGGTTACAACTGGCTTTACAAGGATTGTGATTCTCAAATCTCTCCGGTTCTTCTTCTCTTGTCAACAATACAAAGATAATAATTGTAGTTGTTTGTCTTTAATGCTTGTTTATTTATTGGTTAGAGGAACATTGGAACCCAGAGCAGCTCACATCAGACATCTGAATTCATTACAGAATGCATGGTGCTCCCCTCACAAAGGGAAGAGCAGGAAGACCTGGAAAGTGTTAGGGTTATCAGTAACATCAAAGAGCGCGCTGCCTGAGGGGAGACTCATGTAGACCACATCTCCCTCCTCCAGCTCTAGAGACATTGCATTAGATATGTATGTATTATCCTCATCATTATTATGTTCCTGTATCCATATAACTCTGGCTATTCTTGTATAGACACACACCCAGGGTTATGTGGTAATCAAAAGGGCTGAATCTGAGTAGACTCCTCTCACTGGTGCTGTGAAGACACCAGTACGGAACAGACGCAGGGAGATGTCTTTCTCTCATCAACATGGTTCTACACGGCACAAAAATATAAACGCATCAATCAACAATTTTTCACTAATTGTTTTTTTGACCAATCAGATCAGCTCTGCAAAATATCTGATGTGATGGGTTAAAATACCAATTACTGGAAAAAAGATCAGAATTGTACTGCCTGTCTAAACGCAGCCTTAGTATGTATGGTCATTAGTACCTGTAGTTGGTTGTACACTCCACCAATGTTGGTCATGACTCTGATGAAACCAGGGTGATCTCAGTATCGAAGTGTCCTACAAATCCTGGGTCCTCAGTCAAACCAGCAGAGAAGACCACCTTTGGTCTGGCTGTGAACACAACAGAGTAAACTCACTGATTACTGAAAAGCATTAACTACAATATGCTAAAGCCAAAATAAAATATCGATTTTCAGTGTGAAACGTGGTGTTTTTGTAAAGTGTATTACCTGTGTTCTCTCTCTTCAGTTCATCTCTCTCTCTCACTGGCAGTCAGTCTGGCCTAAAATAACACAAAAGGAACATCAGATTAAATAATCATCATCATGATCATTTTAATTTAACATGACCATGTACAAATAACATCAACATTAACTTAACTAACTATAGCCAAATCATTTTAAAAGCCATTTAATTCAACATGACCATGTACACATAACATCAACATTAACTTAACTAAATGATCTATAGCCAAATCATTTTAAAAGCCATTTAATTCAACATGACCATGTACAAATGATAGATCTATAGCCAAATCATTTTAAAAGCCATTTAATTCAACATGACCATGTACAAATGACATCAACAACAACATCATGTTCTTTTCCTCTGGACTTGGTCAACAACTGATGTATTCATATAGTGAAATCCAAATGACATTACCTGCATTCTCTGTCTTCAGCTCCTCTTCTTGGCTCTCACTGGCTGTCACTCTGGCCCCCGTCACTGACAGCCGTTGATTCTCCACTTAACAGACCTTATCCAAATGAACTTCAGTATTCATACGTACTGTAGCAGTCCATTACCTGCATTTTAAGTCTTGGCTCATCTACCAGGGTGATTCTCATGAAACCAGTTTTAAAATGTCTGTAGCAAATTGAGTTACAAAACCATGATGATTGTGAAAAAATCAAGTATCCTTCTGAGGACTAAGATGTCTAGTTTTTGGGAAAGTGTCTTACTTTAAAGAAATTTTAAAAAATCGGCTGAATTTTTTACATTTTCACCCAAAATTCTCATTACCAAAATGTTTATTCTCATTACACCCCCCTTTATCCCACTTCTCATTCCCGAAAACGGCTAAAGAGCACAAATTGGGAAAAAGTCTGATTACACTTTATAATAATTGTATAATTTAATTTGAAATCTGTTTATTTTCAGTGTTATTTTTAACTCACATATTTTCATTAGGGGGCAATATTAAAAAATATGAGAAATATTGATTTGTTTATGACCTTTTTGGACTCCGACAACTGTTATGTAATGTGAATGTTGTTACAATGCATAATCTGATCTGATCAAAAAACAATCATTATGAAATGGATAAATACAGATCCTAATCTCAGCGATTCCAGAGGAAATTTAGTGAAAAAATTACTATTGACATGTATTTTTTAAATTTGTTTTATTGTTTAGTGAGAATGACCCACCAGGTCCTCACTGTCCAGTTTCAACTGTTTGCCTTATTATTATTCGACCATGCTGGTCATTTATGAACATTTGAACATCTTGGCCATGTTCTGTTATAATCTCCACCCGGCACAGCCAGAAGAGGACTGGCCACCCCACATAGCCTGGCTCCTCTCTAGGTTTCTTTCTAGGTTTTGGCCTTTCTAGGGAGTTTTTCCTAGCCACCGTGCTTCTACACCTGCATTGCTTGCTGTTTGGGGTTTTAGGCTGGGTTTCTGTACAGCACTTTGAGATATCAGCTGATGTACGAAGGGCTATATAAATAAATTTGATTTGATTTGATTTGTCCCTCAGTCTGGCCACCATGTTCCTCAGCTCCACTCTCTGTTCCACCACCATGTCTCTCAGTGATCTCAGCTAAGCCCAGATGTCAGGGGTGGTGGTGATCTGGTCGCTCGTCTGTTTGTGGCTCGTCTCTGTAGCTTCTACGTTTTGATTCTTGAATTGAACCTCACCCTGCTCTCCCCCTGTTCACTGTGACCCTGTAGAGTGATGTAATTCTCCCTATTTACAGATGGACTATGTACAGCTGCAGCGATCAGTTAGCTGCTCAGATAGCTGATGTTAAAAGTTAGTGAGGGAAATATAAATCTCCAGCTTCAGTGATGTTTGCAATTCGTTCCAGTCATTGGCAGCAGAGAACTGGAAGGAAAGGCGGCCAAAAGAGGTGTTGGCTTTGGGGATGACCAGTGAGATATACCTGCTGGAGCGCGTGTTACGGGTGGGTGTTGTTGTCGTGACCAGTGAGCTGAGATAAGGCGGAGCTTTACCTAGCATGGACTTAGATGACCTGAAGCCAGTGGGTCTGGCGATGAATATGTAGCGAGGGCCTGCCGATTAGAGCGTACAGGTCGCAGTGATGGGTGGTATAAAGTGCTTTAGTAACAAAACGGATGGCACTGTGATAGACTGCATCCAGTTTGCTGAGTAGAGTGTTGGAAGCTATTTTGTAAATGACATCGCCGAAGTCGAGGATTGGTAGGATAGTCAATTTTTACGAGGGTATGTTTGGCGACGTGAGTGAAGGAGGCTTTGTTGCGAAATAAGAAGCCGATTCTAGATTTAATTTTGGATTGGAGATGTTTAATATGAGTCTGGAAGGAAAGTTTACAGTCTAGCCAGACACATAGGTATTTGTAGTTGTCCACATATTCTAAGTCAGAACCATCCAGAGTAGTGATGGTAGTCGGGGGGGGGGGGGGGGGGGGGGGGGGGGGGGGGTGCGGGCAGCGAATGGTTGAAAAGCATGCATTTGGTTTTACTAGTGTTTAAGAGCAGTTGGAGGCCACGGAAGGAGTGTTTTATGGCATTGAAGCTCGTTTGGAGGTTAGTTAACACAGTGTCCAAAGAAGGGCCAGAAGTATACAGAATGGTGTCGTCTGCGTAGAGGTGCATCAGGGAATCACCCGCAGCAAGAGCGACATCGTTGATATATACAGAGAAAAGAGTCGGCCTGAGAATTGAACCCTGTGGTACCCCCATAGAGACTGCCAGAGGTACGGACAACAGGCCCTCCAATTTGACACACTGAACTCTGTCTGAGAAGTAGTTGGTGAACCAGGCGAGGCAGTTATTAGAGAACCCAAGGCTGTTGAGTCTGCCAATAAGAATACAGTGATTGACAGAGTCGAAAGCCTTGGCCGCGGCAGCTTTCCAATCTTTAGGGATCTTGGACGATACGAAAGAGAGGTTTAACAGTCTGGTAATAGGGGTAGCAACAATGGCGGCGGATAATTTTAGAAAGAGATGGTCCAGATTGTCTAGCCCAGCTGATTTGTAAGGGTCCAGGTTTTGCAGCTCTTTCAGAACATCTGCTATCTGGATTTGGGTGAAGGAGAAGCTGGGGAGGCTTGGGCAAGTAGCTGTGGGGTGTGTGGAGCTGTTGGCCGGGGTTGGGTAGCCAGGTTATTGAAATTCTCGATTATCGTGGATTTATCGGTGGTGACCTTGTTACCTAGCCTCAGTGCAGTGGGCAGCTAGGAGGAGGTGCTCTCATTCTCCATGGACTTTACAGCATCCCAAAACGTTTTGGAGTTAGAGCTACAGGGTGCAAATTTCTGTTTGAAAAAGCTAGTCTTCGCTTTCCTGACTGCCTGCGTGTATTGGTTCCTGACTTCCCTGAACAGTTGCATATCGTGGGGACTATTCGATGCTAGTGCAGTCCGCCACAGGATGTTTTTGTGCTGGTCGAGGGCAGTCAGGTCTGGAGTGAACCAAGGGCTATATCTGTTTTTAGTTCTGCATTTTTTTTAAAGGGGCATGCATATTTAAGATGGTGAGGAAATTACTTTTAAAGACTGACCAGGCATCCTCTACTGACGGGATGAGGTCAATATCCTTCCAGGATACCCGGGCCAGGTCGATTAGAAAGGCCTGCTCACAGAAGTGTTTTAGGGAGCGTTTGACAGTGATGAGGGGTGGTCGTTTGACCGCGGACCCATAGCGGATGCAGGCAATGAGTCAGTGATCGCTGAGATCCTGATTGAAAACAACAGAGGTGTATTTGGAGGGCAAGTTTGGCAGGATAATATCTATATGGGTGCCCATGTTTACGGATTCAATGAGGTGGTGTTAGTGTTTTTTAAATTTTACATTCCCGTCAGAGACATACAGTATGTTCAATTGTCATGATTCCTTTACCAACACCAGTCTGTGTGTGAACGAGTCTTTACCTGAACAGCTGTCCGCACAGTGGCACACACACAACATTCACACTTTCTTCACTGGTTGTGCTTATCCCTGCCTCTAGATGGCAGTATAGGTCCACTGTTCTAATGTCTGGCACAGTCGGTGCTGTGCAGTTGGTTTAGCCATAGTAATCACAATGATTGTGTGCTAAAGTACAACACTGTTATGTTAATGAAATAACCAACAGAAGAATTAGATATGAAAACCAACCTTTATGATAACAGACTTTGTTTCATTTCATACATTTCTAGCTGGGCAGACGGAGAGGGACTCGACTGAGACTGGGGAAGACTGGGGTAAAATCATAACCCACCTGTAGGTGTTGCTAGTGACTGACTGAGACTGGGGAAGACTGGGGTAAAATCATAACCCACCTGTAGGTGTTGCTAGTGACTGAGTGAGACTGGGGAAGACTGGGGTAAAATCATAACCCACCTGTAGGTGTTGCTAGTGACTGAGTGAGACTGGGGAAGACTGGGGTAAAACCATAAACCACCTGTAGGTGTTGCTAGTGACTGACTGAGACTGGGGAAGACTGGGGTAAAATCATAACCCACCTGTAGGTGTTGCTAGTGACTGAGTGAGACTGGGGAAGACTGGGGTAAAATCATAACCCACCTGTAGGTGTTGCTAGTGACTGAGTGAGACTGGGGAAGACTGGGGTAAAACCATAACCCACCTGTAGGTGTTGCTAGTGACTGAGTGAGACTGGGGAAGACTGGGGTAAAATCATAACCCACCTGTAGGTGTTGCTAGTGACTGAGTGAGACTGGGGAAGACTGGGGTAAAATCATAACCCACCTGTAGGTGTTGCTAGTGACTGAGTGAGACTGGGGAAGACTGGGGTAAAATCATAACCCACCTGTAGGTGTTGCTAGTGACTGAGTGAGACTGGGGAAGACTGGGGTAAAATCATAACCCACCTGTAGGTGTTGCTAGTGCAACACGTGAACAGGTTCAAATTGTCTCTGTCTCTGCAGCTGCTAAATCCAGCGTGTGTGTGTGTGTGTTTGTGTGTGTGTGTGTGTGCGTTTGTGCATGTGCGTGTGTGCGTGTGTGTGTGCGTGTGTGTATGCTTGTGTTAGTGAGTGTGTGTGTGTGTGTGTCCTTGTTGCACTGATGACCTTTCACCCCTCTTCTCTCTGTCTGAGCTCTGTAATGACCCTGATCAATCGCTCCGCTCACTCCCGATCCTCCCAATTATCCTCTGTTTATCCAACTATTATTATCTCTCTCTCTCTCTCTTCTCACCCTCTCCCTCTTTCTCTCTCTTCTCTCTCTCTCTCCTCTCCTCTCTCTCTCTCTCTCTCTCTCTCTCTCTCTCTCTCTCTCTCTCTCTCTCTCTCTCTCTCTCTTCTCTCTCTCTCTTCTCTCTCCTCTCTCTCCCTCTCTCTCTCTTCTGTCTCTTCTCTCTCTGTCTCTCCTCTCTCTGTTTCTCTTCCTTCCCCCTCTCAATCTCTCTCTCTCCCTTTCTCCCTCTCAATTACCACTCTACATGGGGGAGCAGTGCATGGTGGGTAATGAGGGACTCCTGACTTATCTTAGTAAAGTCAAAGGCCTGTTCATTACCACATAGACACCCTAGACACTCACACACACAGAGAGAGAGGATGGATGGAGGGAGAGAATCTGCTAAATGTCAGCGGTGTGTCTCCTGGGTCTGAGAGACGAGTGAGTGACAAGAGAACAACAGCCACCAGCCCAATTCAGAAACACTGCCACTGTGTGTGTGTGTGTGTGTGTGTGTGTGTGTGTCTGTATTTGCGACTATGTGTGTGTCTGTGTGTGCACTGTGTGTCTGCATCTGTGTCAGTATACCTGTGTCTGTGTGTACAGGTCTATCTCCCCACACACACGGTAAGATGTGGATGTTGAGAGGGATCAGCAGTGATGTGGATGGCTTAGTCAGAGCTGTCAATCAATACTGGTCTCCAGAGAATACTGGCCTATTGAACACAGACAGACTACTCACATCTGGTCTCTCTCCATCTCTCTCACCCCCTCTCTCTCTCTCCATCTCTCTCTCATCCTCTCCTACCCTCTTACCTTCTGGTCTTCCTTGCTTCACACACACAAAGCACTGTGATGTTCTGTGGTCAGTGCTCTAACTGTAGGGTCTTCAGCCGTGAGACGTCATTTAGCAGCCGTCAGGAATCACTCCACTCAAGAGAGGAGGGTAAGTACAGCTGGCTGGGCCATTACACAGGTGCACACACACGCACGCACACGCACACACACACACACACACACACACACACACACACACACACACACACACACACACACACATTCCTTTAGTTAGGGATCAATAGGCTGTTGCTGTTGGCAGCTGTAGTCTCTCTATCTCTCCAGCATTGATGTGATGTGGCCGCAATGTGGTCACTCTGCACCCACAGATCCACCTGACCTCAAATGATCTGTGCTTCCCTGGGGACCCATTACCAAGTACAGAGAACTGAACGCTGACGCACAACAAAACAAACGGTTAGATTTGATATCACAGAGTGAGGTGGAGCAGAATCTAAAACCATATGGTTGTATTGAATTAATGGTAGAGATAAGGTACTGTTGTATTGAATTAATGGTAGAGTTAAGGTAGAACCATCTAGGATTGGTCTAGATAGAACCATCTAGGATTGGTCTAGAACCATCTAAATCAAATCAAATTTTATTTGTCACATACACATGGTTAGCAGATGTTAATGCGAGTGTAGCGAAATGCTTGTGCTTGTAGTTCCGACAATGCAGTAATAACCAACAAGATATCTAGCTAACAATTCCAAAACTACTACCTTATAGACACAAGTGTAAGGGGATAAAGAATATGCACATAAAGATATATGAATGAGTGATGGTACAGAGCGGCATAGGCAAGATACAGTAGATGGTATTGAGTACAGTATATACATATGAGATGAGTATGTAAACAAAGTGGCATAGTTAAAGTGGCTAGTGATACATGTATTACATAAAGATGCAGTAGATGATATAGAGTACAGTATATACATATACATACAGTATGAGATTAATAATGTAGGGTATGTAAACATTATATTAGGTAGCATTGTTTAAAGTTTAAAGTGGCTAGTGATATATTTTACATCAATTCCCATTATTAAAGTGTCTGGAGTTGAGTCAGTGTGTTGGCAGCAGTCACTCAATGTTAGTGGTGGCTGTTTAACAGTCTGATGGCCTTGAGATAGAAGCAGTTTTTCAGTCTCTCGGTCCCAGCTTTGATGCACCTGTACTGACCTCGCCTTCTGGATGATAGTGGGGTGAACAGGCAGTGGCTCGGGTGGTTGTTGTCCTTGATGATCTTTATGGCCTTCCTGTGACATCGGGTGGTGTAGGTGTCCTGGAGGGCAGGTAGTTTGCCCCCGGTGATGCGTTGTGCAGACCTCACTACCCTCTGGAGAGCCTTACGGTTGTGGGCGGAGCAGTTGCCGTACCAGGCGGTGATACAGCCCGATAGATGCTACAGATTATGCATCTGTAAAAGTTTGTGAGTGTTTATGGTGACAAGCCAAATTTCTTCAGCCTCCTGAGGTTGAAGAGGCGCTGCTGCGCCTTTTTCACGATGCTGTCTGTGTGGGTAGACCAATCTAGGATTGGTCTAGACAGAACCATCTAGGATTGGTCTAGATAGAACCATCTAGGTTCGGTCTAGATAGAACCATCTAGGATTGGTCTAGATAGAACAATCTAGGATTGGTCTAGATAGAACCATCTAGGATTGGTCTAGATAGAACCATCTAGGATTGATCTAGACAGAACCATCTAGGATTGGTCTAGATAGAACCCTCTAGGATTGGTCTAGATAGAACCATCTAGGATTGGTCTAGATAGAACCACCTAGGATTGGTCTCGATAGAACCATCTAGGATTGGTCTAGACAGAACCATCTAGGATTGGTCTAGATAGAACCATCTAGGATTGGTCTAGATAGAACCATCTAGGATTGGTCTAGATAGAACCACCTAGGATTGGTCTCGATAGAACCATCTAGGATTGGTCTAGACAGAACCATCTAGGATTGGTCTAGATAGAACCATCTAGGATTGGTCTAGATAGAACCATCTAGGATTGGTCTAGAACCATCTAGGATTGGTCTAGATAGAACCATCTAGGATTGGTCTAGATAGAACCATCTAGGATTAGTCTAGACAGAACCATCTAGGATTGGTCTAGACAGAACCATCTAGGATTGGTCTAGATAGAACCATGTAGATTGGTCTAGATAGAACCATCTAGGATTGGTCTAGATAGAACCATCTAGGATTGGTCTAGATAGAACCATCTAGGATTGGTCTTGCTGTGTGTGGATGTGGCTGAGAGGGTAGTGCTCCAGCTTTGATGACAGGTTGGCTGAGGGGATTGGCTTATCAGTAGAGGGACAGAGGACATCCATCACGTTTTTAATTTTTAATTGAACCTTTATTTAACTAGGCAAGTCAGTTAAGAACAAATTCTTATGTACAATTACGGCCTACTAACAGGGGGTTAACTGCCTGTTCAGGGGCAGAACGACAGATTTGTACCTTGTCAGCTCAGGGATTCGATCTAGCAACCTTTCGGTTACTGGCCCAACACTCTAATCACAAGGCTACCTGCCGTCCCTCAACCATTAATTCAATGTCCCAGAGCACTGACACACACACACACACACACACACACACACACACACACACACACACACACACACACACACACACACACACACACACACACACACACACACACACACACACACACACACACACACACACACACACACACACTCCCAGGCTTCTGGCTTCTTAAGTAGGAAGGAGCTCTAAAGGCCTGGATCAGATCTAATCTCATTCAGAGAAAGAGAGAGGACTAGGAATGGGAGAGAGAGAAAGAATGAGAGGGGGAGGGAGAGAGAGAGAGAGAGAGAGAGAGAGAGAGAGAGAGAGCAGAGATAGAGGGAGAGAGAGAGGGGGGAGAGAGAAAGAGAGAAAGAAGGAGAGAGAGACAGAAGGAGAGGGGGAGAGAGAGAGAGAGAGAGAGAGAGAGAGAGAGAGAGAGAGAGAGAGAGAGAGAGAGAGAGAGAGAGAGAGGGGGGAGAGAGAAAGAAAGAAAGAAGGAGAGAGAGAGGCAGAGTTAGTGAGAGTGACTCAATCTGTGAATGATGGCCAAGCCACTTCACACACACACGCACACGCACGCAACACACACACACACACACACACACACACACACACACACACACACACACACACACACACACACACACACACACACACACACACACACACACACACACACACACACACACACACACACACACACACACACACACATGCACACCCTGAAGCAGTGATTATGGTGTTGGGCAGCAGTGGGAGCTGGGAGCTGGTCTGTCATTAGTGTGGTTAATCACAGCTCTGCTCCGCGTGAAGCTCTCCACCCTCCAGAGACAGGCTGATGAGCTGTGAGCCGTGCCCAGTCTACGTTGCCCCAGCCTGGGCTATGGCGGCTCCCCCGGCCCCCTGCCTGCTCCAGCCACGGACACTAATCTATAACTCCACTCTGGAGCACGGGGCTAAGGCTCTGCCTGCCGGACAGAGAGACGCTATGCATTCTAATGACACACACACACACCTGCAGACACACACACACCTGCAGACACATACAAACACACACTAACAGAGACGCACTTACAGAAACACACAGGCTTCCAGATCAGTGTCTGGCTTCTAATATGAGTTATCTCCACATGGCTAACCAGACCATCACACCAGCGCTCTACATCTCAACCAAACAACAACCTTGTCCCACTGCGGTTAAACCGCTAACCACTGACCTTAAGCCTTATTGACCAGGCCCTGACCTCAGACCAGGGTTAATGACCAACCCCAGAGTGGAGCGTAGAGCTTAATGGCTGTGGGGCGCTGAAGGACCATGAAGGGTTGTGAGAGGAACCCTCTAGCTGTGACCCTCCCTCCCTCCCCCAGGACCGAGAGCAGACCTCCTCCATACCGTCTTTCCCTGTGCCCGGGACACATTCATACACATTCACACCAGCGGAGGCTGCTGAGGGGAGGACGGCTCATAATAATGGCCCGAACTGAGAGAATGGAATGGCATCAAACACATAGAAACAATATGTTTTATACCTTTCCATTAATTCTGCTCCAGTCATTACCACGAGCCCATGCTCCCCAATTAAGTTGCCACCAACCTCCTGTGATTGACACATTTGGGACGTGAGGCGTCCCCAGAAATGAGAGGAGTGTGACTCCCAGTGTTGGTGAAGCTACTCTGAAAGTAGAGTTTACCTAGATACCAATTACTTCACACTGCAAGAAGTGAAGCTACATTAGAGCTACCCTTAAGAAAAATATAGTTTCCTGAACTAAAGTTACTTTGAAAAAGTAGTTCACTACATCCAAACTACTTTGTGACAAATGATCATATGTACATCTGGAATGTCATCGACTAGAAATTGCAAGAACATTCCACTTTGGGGTCATATGTTAACAGAATATGTCATTTAACCTATTAAACACAAAAACACTGTTTCATATGAGAATTAGGCAGTTATGACACCGAAAAATAAAGGAAATGATTGCCTACTTCACCCATATTTTCGTTTCTTTTTGCAAAGTTGCAGTAGTTAGCTATACCACTACATGACAAAAAGTAATTAACTGAAACACAACCAAGATTTTATTTTATTTCAACTACCACCAAGCTACTGCAAAATGTAGTTAAATTACTAGTTGAACTACATATAGTTCACTATTCCCCAACACTGACTCCCTTAGTGAGCGATTGGCTGGTCCTCCTCTATCCCACAGTCCCCTGTGAGCTCATTAGCCCTAATCAGCAACCCCCGCCCCTCACCCTACACACACATTACACTCTCCATCAACAGTTTATGTGCGTGTGTATGAGTGTTAAAGGACGATGAAGGTCAGAGAGACCCATGGGTACCTCCAGTCTCCCCCCACAGCCCTCTGCAGTAGACAGAGAGAGAAGGGGGAGGGAAAAGAGCTGAAAAGGAGGAGACAGGTGGGTGGAGAAATAATGTGCTAAATTAGTATAGGCCTAATGACTCTGTGTATCTAAGAGTGACCTGGGACCAGAGAGACCAGAGATAAATCAGAGAGAGAGCAGAGAGACCAGAGATAGACCAGAAAGAGACCAGAGGGAGACCAGATAGAGACCAGAGAAAGACCAGAGAGAGACCAGAGAGAGAGACCAGAGAGAGAGACCAGAGAGAGACAAGAGAGAGACCAGAGAAAGACCAGAGAGAGATCAGAGAGAGAGACCAGAGAGAGACAAGAGAGAGACCAGAGGGAGACCAGAGAGAGACCAGAGAGAGACCAGAGGGAGACCAGAGAGAGAGACCAGAGGGAGACCAGAGAAAGACCAGAGGGAGACCAGAGAGAGAGACCAGAGAGAGACCAGAGAGAGACCGCAGAGAGACCGGAAAGAGAGACCAGAGATAGATCAGAGAGAACAGAGAGAGACCGCAGAGAGACCGGAAAGAGAGACCAGAGAGAGACCAGAGAGACCAGAGAGAGACCGCAGAGAGACCGGAAAGAGAGACCAGAGATAGATCAGAGAGACCAGAGAGAGACCGAAAAGAGACAAGACTGACCAGTCAGTGATAGTCTTTGTAAGAAGTCGTCAGGTTAGTCTTACTGGACTAGAACGGCCTGAGACATAATAACCTGTGGCCCACAACATCATTATCTCTCTCTCCCTCTCTCTATTTTCTGTCCTTTCTAGTCTCTGTCTGTCCCTCGCTCCTGGTCCTTTTCCCTCACTTCATTCTTCCCTCTCTCCGCATCTCTCTGCCATGTAGCAGTGATCATAGCTGAATGAACCTGTAGAGTCTTAATCAGAGCCTTGGCAGAAACATCCCTTACACTGCCCCAATCATCTCCTATACCCACACACAAACACACTCCGCACACGCACACGCACAGCAAACACACATGCACACACTAAACAAACACGCATCCTTAATGTGACACCAATCATCTCCTCTTCATCTCAGTGAGCGCCCCACCCCAAAATAACACACGACACACCATCCTCTCCACTCAATCAGCTTCAACAGTGTGTGTTTGTGTTGAGGGGGTTGGGGGGGATTCATTTCTCTATTTATCTCAGTGACCTGAATTAAAGTGTAACCTCCCTCCCCCTCCCCCTCTCCCGTCAGGGTAGTGTGTGTATTGATAATGGCCATTAGCATATTTATGATCATTGCCAGCCTCGTATTGTTTGCGTGGAACATTAATCATCATCTGATGCCTGGCAACTGACAGCTCAATCTAACAGGCCATCACTGGGCACACACACACACACACACACACTCTCTCATGTTGAGGAGGAGGGCATTGTCTAATGGCTAACACACACACAGACTTCAACACACAGACTTCAACACATTGACAAACCATACTAAAAAACGGGCATTGTCTTTTTGCAGTTAACACACACACACATAAACACACACACAGAAACTTGAACACAGACTTCAACACATTGACAAACCAGACTAACAGACTGGCATTGTCTTTCTGCAGCTAACACACACATATCCACACACACACACGCGCGCAAACATATACACAAGAAGACATGCATTGTCTTTCTGCAGCTAACACACACATATCCACACACACACACGCGCACAAACATATAGACAAGAAGACATGCATTGTCTGTGTGCTACACACAAACACAGTGATTGACGTTCACCCCGGTGTGTGTAATCATGTGAGGTTGTTCTCTCCAGCTGAGACGAGGGCTCGCTGGCATCACGGTTGGCGTGCTGATGGTCCCTCTGTACCAGGCTGGGCCCACTGCTCCCCCAATCAGCCTCAACCCCCCCCCCCCCCCCCCCCCCTTGACGCCCGCATGCACCACATCCCTCCCTACCCCACCCCAGTACCCAAGCCCAAGGCAAGTCTCCACAAATAACCCCCACCCCAGTACCCATGCCCAAGGCAAGTCTCCACAAATAACCCCCACCCGGGATGTTTAACTAAGCATCGGGTGTGAGCTTAGCACAGAGAGGTTAGTAGGTGTGTATGCAGACACATGAGGTAGAGGAAGACTGAGGTTAGCTTCCTCCACCGCTTCTCCTCCCTCCCTCCACCCTCCCTCTCTTGTCCTCTTCATCCCTACCCCCATCCATCCCTTCTCCTCCTCCTCCTCATCCCTACCCCCATCCATCCCTTCTCCTCCTCATCCCTACCCCCCTCCATCCCTACCCCCCTCCTCCTCCTCATCCCTACCCCCTCCATCCCTACCCTCCTCCCTCCATCCCAACCTTCCATCCCTACCCTCCTACCCTCCATCCCTACCCTCCATCCCTACCCTCCTCCCTCCATCCCTACCCTCCTCCCTCCATCCCTACCCTGCATCCCTACCCTCCTACCCTCCATCCCTACCCTCCTACCCTCCATCCCTACCCTCCTCCCTCCCTACCCTCCTCCATCTCTCCATCCCTAACCCCATCCATCCCTTCCCCTTCCCCTCCCTACCCCCTCCATCCCTACCCTCCTCATCCCTACCCCCTCCATCCCTACCCTCCTCATCCCTACCCCCTCCATCCTTACCCTCCTCCTCCTCATCCCTACCCCCTCCACCCCTACCCTCCTCCCTCACTCTATCCCTACCCCCCTCCATCCCTACCCTCCTCCCTCCATCCCTACCCTCCTCCCTCCCTCCCTACCCTCCTCCCTCCCTCCCTACCCTCCTCCCTCCCTCCATCCCTACCCTCCTCCCTCCCTCCATCCTTACCCTCTATTCCTACCCTCCATCTCTACCCTCCTCCCTCCATCCCTACCCTCTATTCCTACCCTCCTCTCTCCATCTCTACCCTCCATCCCTACCCTGCTCCCTCCATCCCTACCTTCAATCCATACTCTATTAACTCCATCCCTACCCTTCTACCCTCCATCCCTAACCTCCTCCTTCCATCCCTAACCTCCTACCTCCATCCCTACCCTCCTCCTTCCATCCCTACCCTCCTCCCTCCACCCCTACCATCCTACCCTCCATCCCTACCCTCCTCCCTCCATCGCAACCCTCCATCCCTACCCTCCTACCCTCCATTCCTACCCTCCTACCCTCCATCCCTACCCTCCTCCCTCCATCCCTACCTTCCATTCCTACCCTCCTACCCTCCACCCTCCTACCCTCCTCCCTCCATCCCTACCATCCTACCCTCCATCCCTACCCTCCATCCCTTGTTCTGCCTGCCACTCTGGGAGACAGCCTGTGACCTCTCTCCCCTGTTCTGCCTGCCACTCTGGGAGACAGCCTGTGACCTCTCTCCCCTGTTCTGCCTGCCACTCTGGGAGACAGCCTGTGACCTCTCTCCTCTGTTCTGCCTGCCACTCTGGGAGACAGCATGTGACCTCTCTCCCCTGTTCTGCCTGCCACTCTGGGAGACAGCCTGTGACCTCTCTCCTCTGTTCTGCCTGCCACTCTGGGAGACAGCCTGTGACCTCTCTCCTCTGTTCTGCCTGACACTCAAGGAGACAGCCTGTGAGTGGAGACCACCAGTGTGACACCCAGAACACATCAAGATTCAAGACTAGATAAATATGACCAGTTCTA
This sequence comes from Oncorhynchus clarkii lewisi, assembly GCF_045791955.1. NCBI lineage: Eukaryota > Metazoa > Chordata > Actinopteri > Salmoniformes > Salmonidae > Oncorhynchus > Oncorhynchus clarkii. The sequence continues at coordinate 21,388 of NW_027258900.1, read as the reverse complement.
TTCACAGTAAAGATAACTCCTATTCTACAATACAGTATTAGATCTGTGTCTCTCTGTCTACGCCATCTTTTCAGCAGCAGCCCCTACAGCCTACTGTAGACTGGGTAGAGTTAGTCCTATAATGTCTCTCCTTGCAGAGCCATAAACATAGAGTTTTATTGAGGCTATCTATAACCCGCCACTATCAGACATTGTTGATAGCTTTATTAAAACCTCCCAGAGATGGTTATTTTATGTCACTGGACTAAATCACTTTTACACAAAGTTTGTGTGTGTGTGCATGCAGGTGCACATGTGTGTTTATGCGTGTATCACTCCGAAGGCTCTGCAGAGTTAACAGTTACGAGGTACAGTATATGCTAATATATTTGAATACTTTATAGAAGCAGTAAAATCTGAAATACATAATTTGTTAACGTGTTCCATGTAAAACAGCGCTGAAAGACGTCCCATGAATATCAATGCAGATTTGCTTTGTTTAAACAATCTATCAATGACACTCTACAGGCCTACAGCGTTCTCTCTTCTCTGCATTAACCCTTTACACTGACGAGGACATTACTCATCCCAACAAGGGACATTTGGAGGACAGAGTTACCAGAACTACCAACATCCTAGACCAACGTCTTTACGTTACTGTACCACCAACTGAATTTAGCTCTGCCCGGAGTAGCCCAGAAGTGCCCCCCATTTGCAATTTACCAGTAAGCCTATGTTCTCATGAGTCTTCAAGTACCCCCTGTGGATAGACCAAGTCCTAGTACCCCTGGTTGGGAACTACTGTCCTAGACAATAGACAAATTCAGTTGACTTTTGATAAGTGCACAATCCCTCTCTGAGTTGGAGCAATCCTCATGACTTCTCATCACTCTGGGTTGGAGGTGATGGCGAGATGTATATGTGTGTGTGTGTTCTCTCGGGGCTCTAGCCCAGCGGTCTGTGACCAGGTGAAGGCTTGTAGTGATTAACTTGTTTGTTATTCCCTCATCTCCATTTAGCCCATGATTAACACCCAATCAGAAAGCATGATTAACATCCAATCAGAGAGCTGGTTTAAAAAAACAGAGTTCATCTTTAATGTTGTAATAATAAGGGTACACGCTCCCAAACTGCCAACAAAACAGATAAACACACACACACCGATACATCTCACCTCCCCCTCCCCCCAGCACACATTCACATCGATAAAAACCCAGCACACATACACACACACACACACAGACACACACCTATACATCTCTCCACCAACTTCCCAATCTCTCCTGGTGTCTGTGTGTGTGGAATTAGAGCCTATTTAAAACCAACCCCGCGGTCTCATTAATGAATTAAGCCTGAGTGCCGGTGGCTCCCGGTCGGTGGTTATCACTGCAGCTCAGGACACATGGTGTCTCAATAACAGAATTACACTACCCCACCACAGGGCTCAGAGAAGGAGGTGGGAAGGGATGAGGGGGACTGACTGACTTGACAGCTTTGAGGGACAGACAGACAGTCATACAGACAGAGAAACAGACAGATGGGGAGACAGAAGAACAGTCCTCCTGTGTGTCCAGAAGCCTGATAGTCTCCTGGTTTAAATCACTGTGTTTATGAGCTGCTGAGAGCCCAGGTGGTGATTGGGGGGGGGGGGGGATCCGTTCACCACACTCAGTCTCCCACCACCTCAGCCCACCCTCTCCCACACTCCTCTCCCCGTGGCTCCAGTGTGTGTGTGTTCTCTCACTGGTGGTTCCAGAGGGCTGCTTTATCTTCCCCTCCTAGCAGGGTCTCTAAATCACCGTGGTAACAGCCCTCCTCATCTCCTGCTAATTCCTCTGCTCACTGAAACATTGACTGAACACACACACACACATTCACAAACACGTATCTCTACTTTTCCACTCCTCTCTCGGTGGCATTGCATTTGCAGTGGGTAGATGACAGTTGGATTTGGAGTGTGTGTATGTGTGTTGGACACCTGCCTGATACACAACAGTCTGGTACAAAAGAGAAAAAGAAAGAACTTGACAACAAAACAAGCAGAGTTGGTAAACCAGATGTGTCCTCTGACTGTTTTATTAAGACTTGAGGAATGTCAATAAGAGCTCTTCTAGAGGTTAGTAACACAGACTGACCAGCAGACAACATGACCTTCTATGCTACACACACACACATAATGACCAACACACAGCATCATCTCCTAATAACCCAGAGACCGACAGCAACAGTAATGTACAGGCCAAACATTCCCTCATTGTGAAAAGTAACCAAGGTCTGAAAGGGCAGAGGAAGTGGCAAACATCCTGCTTATCGATCTGTGGCTGCCAACTGGCTAATGGCGCTCGGTGGCATGCGCAAACACACAGCAGCACGTCTATCACACTACAGATCCATCCTAGTGGTTTTGTAGCTCTTGTTCATTAAGCCCTTGGTCACCCCCTCACACACACACTTCTGGAACCAAGGGCCGGTGCTGGTATTGTTACGAGAGGCCCCGGGGCAGTATGGGTAAAGTCCTTACTCTTTTGTTAATTGGAGCTGAGATTCCATCCCTTCATTCCCTCAGCAACCCCTCCTGGAGGAACAATGACTAATTGTCTAGAGTCCTCCTCAGTCAGCGTACCTCTACATTACCCCCCCCCCCCCCCCCCCAGTCTGTCCTCCAGTCCTCAGTAACCCCTCCTGGAGGAACAATGACTAATTGTCTAGAGTCCTCCTCAGTCAGCGTACCTCTACATTACCCCCCCCCCCCCTCCCCCTCCCCAGTCTGTCCTCCAGTCCTCAGTAACTGTATTTTATCCCTACATATCTAGCCCTTCCACCTCTACCTGGCTATAGTTGCAGTAGGATGAAAATGCACCAATGAGATGCTGATCTCAGGTCAGTTCTCCATTCTTTGGTTAGGATTTAGGCAGGGATTGAGAGAAGGTAAGATGATCTAGATGTGTCTAAGGGCGACTTCTACCGAAAGCTGCTCCGCTAACGCACCCCAGCCCAGTTACTGCTCCAGCAGAGGTGTCACTGGGTCAGCCTGAGGATGTACCCGTGCAGCTGGTCTGAGAAGGCCTCCAGGGAGAACTTCTCCTGAACCCGCCTCCTGCCGGCCTGGCCCATGTCCCTGCGGAGCTGGGGGTCTCTGAACAGCTTCTCCATGGCCAGGGAGAAGGCCTCGGCCGTGGGCTCACACAGGAAGCCTGTCTCCCCGTCACCTACACTCTCCAGAGGCCCTCCAGACCTCACAGCAATGACGGGACAGCAGCAGTACATGGCCTCCACTGGCACTATCCCAAAGTGCTCTCTGTTGGGCGTGTAGAGAACGCATGCACTGCCCCGCAACAGCGCCACCTTCTGGCTGTCTGAGGGAGAGCGCAGGAAGGTGACAGAGTCCTCCAATTCCAGCCGTGCTGCTAGCTCCTTCAGCTCAGCGTAGTGCTGGACATTCTCAGCAACACGGCCGTCGTACCCCCCTGCCACCACCAGGTGGATTCCTGCCTGGTCCCCTGTGGCGAGGCGGGTCTTCAGGGAAGAGAGGCCCTCCAGGGCCAGACCCAGGCTCTTCTTCCTCTCATAGCGGTTCAGAGACAGGAAGAGGCAGGACACACCTTCAGGGATCAAGCCCCCCAGACCCTGCTCTAGCTGCTCCTCAGGGGGGCTGTCAAAGCTGTGTGTGTTGAGGGAGGGATAGAGGACGTCGGTCTGGACCCCATCCAGGGAACGGAAGGTCTCCCTAAAGACCACTGCGGTGAAACAACTGTTCACCAGCACCTGGGACAAGAAACAAGAAGTATCAGTCAGTGATATCTCATCAACAAGGTCAGAGAAGAGAGCTCAATTGGGAAAATCAAAACTAGTTTCCATTGAAATTAAATGAATGAAACTGTTGGTATTTTCTACTCTTAAAATCTAATCCTTCTTTCTCTGGTTCTATACTCTAATCCTTCTTTCTCTGGTTCTATACTCTCACCATATCAGCCATGCCCGTGGTGAGTTCCTCCAGTCTGTCTATGGGGGCGCGGTAGAGCTTTTTCAGAGCTGAGCCTCTCTGGGTCAGGAGCTGGTCTGGGAAATGACAGTAGAACAGAACCTTTTTCCTCTGACGAGACAACCTCAGGACTGGGATACACACCGACACCTGTAATAGGAGAGAGAGTAGGGTTGTATCTACTACAATCACAACTACAGAAAAAGTGAAAGCAAAAAAAGACAAGTGTGAAGGTGAGAGTCAAAATGAAAAGGTAACCTAGACCTTAGTGCTGCTTTTGATTCCATCGATCACCACATTCTTTCTTTTGGAGAGATTGGAAACCCAAATTGGTCTACACGGACAAGTTCTGGCCTGGTTTAGATCTTATCTGTCGGAAATATATCAGTTTGTCTCTGTGAATGGTTTGTCCTCTGACAAATAAACTGTAAATTTCGGTGTTCCTCAAGGTTCCGTTTTAGGACCACTATTGTTTTCACTATATATATTGTACCTCTTGGGGATGTCATTCAAAAACATAATGTTAACTTTCACTGCTTTGCAGATGACACACAGCTGTACATTTCAATGAAACATGGTGAAGCCCCAAAATTGCCCTCGCTAGAAGCCTGTGTTTCAGACATAAGGAAGTGGATGGCTGCAAACTTTCTACTTTTAAACTCTGACAAAACAGAGATGCTTATTCTAGGTCCCAAGAAACAAAGAGATCTTCTGTTGAATCTGACAATTAATCTTGATGGTTGTATAGTCATCTCAAATAAAACTGTGAAGGACCTCGGCGTTACTCTGGACCCTGATCTCTTTTGATGAACATATCAAGACTGTTTCAAGGACAGCTTTTTTCCATCTACGTAACATTGCAAAAATCAGAAACTTTCTGTCAAAAATGATGCAGAAATATTAATCCATGCTTTTGTTACTTCTAGGTTAAACTACTGCAATGCTCTACTTTCTGGCTACCCGGATAAAGCACCAAATAAACTTCAGTTAGGATTCTAGCAGCCGTATTTAGCACTGACTAGAACCAAAAAAATTGATCATATTACTCCAGTGCTAGCCTCCCTACACTGGCTTCCTGTCAAGGCAAGGGCTGATTTCAAGGTTTTACTGCTAACATACAAAGCATTACATGGGCTTGCTCATACCCATCTTTCCGATTTGGTCCTGCCGTACATACCTACACGTACGCTACGGTCACAAGACGCAGGCCTCCTAATTGTCCCTAGAATTTCTAAGCAAACAGCTGGAGGCAGGGCTTTCTCCTATAGAGCTCAATTTTTATGGAATGGTCTGCCTACCCATGTGAGAGATGCAGACTCGGTCTCAACTTTTAAGTCTTTACTGAAGACTCATCTCTTCAGTGGGTCATATGATTGAGTGTAGTCTTGCCCAGGAGTGTGAAGGTGAACGGAAAGGCTCTGGAGCAACGAACCGCCCTTGCTGTCTCTGCCTGGCCGGTTCCCCTCTCTCCACTGGGATTCTCTGCCTCTAACCCTTTTACAGAGGCTGAGTCACTGGCTTACTGGGGCTCTTTCATGCCGTCCCTAGGAGGGGTGCGTCACTGACGTGATCTTCCTGTCTGGGTTGGCGCCCCCCTTGGGTTGTGCCGTGGCGGAGATCTGTGTGGGCTATAATCGGCCTTGTCTCAGGATGGTAAGTTGGTGGTTGAAGATATCCTCTAGTGGTGTGGGGGCTGTGCTTTGGCAAAGTGGGTGGGGTTATATCCTTCCTGTTTGGCCCTGTCCGGGGGTATCATCGGATGGGGCCACAGTGTCTCCTGACCCCTCCTGTCTCAGCCTCCAGTATTTATGCTGTAGTAGTTTGTGTGTCGGGGGGCTAGGGTCAGTTTGTTATATCTGGAGTACTTCTCCTGTCTTATACGGTGTCCTGTGTGAATTTAAGTATGCTCTCTCTAATTCTCTCTTTCTTTCTCTCTCTCGGAGGACCTAAGCCCTAGGACCATGCCTCAGGACTACCTGGCATGATGACTCCTTGCTGTCCCCAGTCCACCTGGCCGTGCTGTTGCTCCAGTATCAACTCTTCTGCCTGTGGCTATGGAACCCTGACCTGTTCACTGGATGTGCTACCTGTCCCAGACCTGCTGTTTTCAACTCTCTAGAGACAGCAGGAGCGTTAGAGATACTCTTAATGATCGGCTATGAAAAGCCAACTGACATTTACTCCTGAGGTGCTGACTTGCTGCACCCTCGACAACTACTGTGATTATTATTATTTGACCATGCTGGTCATTTATGAACATTCAAACATCTCCACCCGGCACAGCCAGAAGAGGACTGGCCACCCCTCATAGTCTGGTTCCTCTCTAGGTTTCTTCCTAGGTTTTGGCCTTTCTAGGGAGTTTTTCCTAGCCACCGTGCTTCTACACCTGCATTGCTTGCTGTTTGTGGTTTTAGGCTGGGTTTCTGTACAGCACTTTGAGATATCAGCTGATGTAAGAAGGGCTATATAAATACATTTGATTTGATTTATGCTGAAGTGAAGAGAAAAAATAAAATTTGACGGTGTGTCACAAACCTGATCACAGAAGACCACGTCATACTCTACTCCACTGAGGAAGACCAGGTAGAGAGCTACGTAGATCATCCTGAGGTAGGCACACAGGGCATGCAGGTACCCAAACACACTGGTGGGCAACCAGTCACCCACACACACCTGGAGATGACAAACAGGGTCAGATAGGAAAACAGTGCGAGTGTGTTTGTGTGTGTTATAACACTGTTATTAGATTACACTGTTATAGACACCCACCACGTTCAGGTCTGGGTCCAGTGTCTCTGAGAAGCAGTGTGTGGGATCATGGTGGGCCGTCCAGATCTGAACACTGCAGCCGCGAGAGCGTAGAGCTACAGCTGCATCCACCACCAGCCTCTCTGCACCACCTATACCCAGGTCTGGGTGGAGAAACACCACCCGCACCATCCTGGAGTAGACAGACAACATGTTTAAAGAAGCCTGATGACACTGACAGGTTGACAGGTGCGTCATCAACATGGGGCTTGTTCAGAAGGGTCAGACAGTATTAATACATTTAATACAACGTTACAGAATGGAGGACATTATTGACATGGCAGAGAGGTGGATTGTTTAGTCTACAATGCCACAACCCATAGAACGTTCTCCTGTTGAATTGGCTAAGCTCCATAACATCAGCTAACCGTGATGTTGTTGAAAAAGTCAATAGATATCTCTAGCCGACAGCTACACTAAACACAGTGAACATAGAGCTTATATCAACCTGAGAGTAGCTAGTATCAGAGACCAGCTAGTATGCATTCGTTACTAATTCAGTGTGGACGTTGTCTGTCATAAACTTTACCTTTCACTCCTTGATAATGCAGTCTGTCCAACTTGTGTCCAGGAAACAGTGGTCAATTTACGAACACTAATATGCAACTGAGCTTACTAATCGACATGATGGCTCAAATGTTCAATTAATTTACAACGGCAAAATCCCCCTGTGTTGAACCAAAATAGCGTCAGATGCCACCCTCTGGAGCACGTCGCTTCCTATGAGACACGTCACCTCTCTCGGCACGCACACTTTTCATTTGCCTTTCGTTAAAACTCCAAAATTAGATTAAACAAATTAGAAATTAAAGTACACTTTTTTTAATAAATAATTTTTACCATGAGATTATATATTAATCTACAATTTGTAATAAATTGAATCCGTTAGATGTCAATTATGAGCTTCTTGGTTCAGGCTTGACATAGGGCACCTAAAATGGTCCTTCGTTCTGTAATCGTGTCCTTTTTAGACGAGCGTCATCTTTCTTGGATTCCTTCTGAATTTGCAGCGATTTGTGTACATCACTGCTGCCCTTTTGACGTGGACTTCAGTTCGAAGAACAGTTGAAGTTTTCTTCTTTAGTTGAAATCCAAAGTACAACTTAAAATGGTAAGAATTCTATAATTTTTCCAAATAATTTATATAATTGTACACCTCTAACTTGGCTTTAGCCAACTGATTAGCTCTCATTCAATTTAGCTAGGCATAACAGAGACATTCAATTAGCCTCTGTTAGCAAGCTAACCTAGTACAATTGCAGGCATGATGTTATAGATTAGTCTTATTTAACATTGCTGTTTTATATTATAATCAATCTTTACCGCCGAGGTGACTGTCAGGTTTAGAAGCCATCTAAGGTAGCTAAAGTTAGTTAGTATGATGATCCATGATCTATTTGTAGACGTGGCTATTTTTCGAATCAGCGAATCTTTATTCTGTTATATGTAAGACAGCCAGACTATCACAAACAATCATTGCAAGGACATGATAATTTAGAAATTACATTTGACTACGCTGTTCATTGCGCTTTAGGGTACTCATCGCTGGTAAAGAGGGCCTCTAGTAGTAGCTAGTGAGCTCCTTTATTATATATATATATATATATATATATGAGGAAGTTATTTGTGATTATCATTTCAGAGAACCCCACATCCAAAGTGGGTCATATCCAATGGTTCCATTTCTGTTTTATTCTGTAGTCTTAGTATTTTGTGTGTTTTAAAGTAACTGTCTCTTCCTCAGCCTGGACCAGCATCAAGTGCAACTAATGTCGGTGCAGGGAGCCGATCCCCCAGCAAGACAGTGGCCCCCCGCGCAGCAGGATCCACAGTCCGACAGAGGTAATAATAATAATTTATTACATTTCTATAGCGCTTTCATAATCTCAAAGCGCTTCAAAAACAAAATACCAATACGTCATCATGGTGCATGGCAGCAAGAGCCACACACAACCTCACCCAACGCAGAAGGATCTACAACAAACAAACACCAAGACTCCAGTCAGACTCAAGGCATTACATACTGGTACCCTTAACCACCCTCAAGCATCAACAGTACCACCTTGCTCCAACCTATAACACAAGAGTACATTACTAAAAATCAACTACATTTTAGGTAGACTAGAGGATGTAAAATGATTTGGGACCCTCCCCTGTCTCTCTGACACAATACTGTAGGTAGAGTGATGGTGTTTAGATATCCCTCTGAGTAGATACCATGAGATAGATGTTGGTGCTTTAGGCTTAATCAGTATGTAATCAGAGCCTCGCTGTCATCATCATCATTACCCATTACTACCTTATCCCTCATTCACTCATTACCTCATTTAGCCCCCTTTAATCTCAGCGGATGTGTACAGCAGTTATGAATCACTACATCAGGACATTAACTACAGGCGCAAGTCTGAACACAAACTGCTGTAGTAGAGAGAGTTGGGTACTATAGTACTTCTACCTCAAACGGCAGTGTTTCCCCTACATTAATTTAGCAGCGGTGGCCCACTGCTTTTTTTTATGTGTATTTCCAGGGGTCACATTAGCTTTTAGAAATCTGCATTTTCAAAAAGCGGACGAACAAAGAATCAGCGTTTCTTTAAACCACTTAACTCGACTTTCAATACGAAACCGGTGTTCTTTGGATTAGGGGCGTGCAACTAGTTTTACTTCACACAAAATGAATTGGTTCAACACATTCGGCAGGAAAACGTTTTCATCAAATGTCAACAGAAGTGCAACGCTACATGTAAATTGGCTTACAATGGAAAAAGCAAGGTATTTCTTGCAAAAACTATGCATGGCCATATTTCTGATGTTTATAGGAAATGTAGCTGGCTGGATTCTTTCTAATGCTTTGTTTTGAAGGTGTCTGTGATTTGTCATTTCACACAATAATGTTATGGGTTCAGATATGGCTTAGAACTGCACAGTCTCTGCAGAGGCAGTATTTCCTACAGCCTCTGTTTTTACATCTAACCATCTGAGACTCAGGCAAAAAAAACTAATGATCAAAACTGGAGCAAATGAAGGTTAATTGTTTCAGTGTGCAGGCAACTCTGTAAAGGTGTGACTGACATGCTCTCATGGAAATAGCTTGTTGTCTCTTGTATATGATGTTATAGCTCCCAAGTTGTCTTGTATGTGTGACGTCACAGGAAAGCAACGAGCAGTGGCACACGCAGTGCAGGCAGGACCACAGCGTCAGCGGGCGGCACAGGGGGCATGTGGCGCTTCTACACTGAGGACTCACCAGGACTCAAAGTGTGAGTGTATATACACACACAAACATACACACTCACACAAAGTCTCTAGGATTCCTTCAAATGCACACACACACACACACACGTATCACACACTCACACAAAGTCTCTAGGATTCCTTCAAATGCGCACACACACACACACACACACATATGTATCTCACACACACAAGCTCTAGGATTCCTTCAAATGCGCACACACACACACACACACATATATGTATCTCACACACACAAGCTCAAATGCACACACACATAGGATTCCTTCAAATGCACACACAAAGGCTCTACACACACACACACACACATATGTATCTCACACACACAAGCTCTAGGATTCCTACAAATGCGCACACACACACACACACACACATATATGTATCTCACACACACAAGCTCTAGGATTCCTTCAAATGCACACACACATATATGTATCTCACACACACAACCATACACACTCACAAAGGCTCTAGGATTCCTTCAAATGCACACACACACATATATATCTTACACACACACACACACAGAGTAGGTATGTACAGTGTTTATGAGGAAGAGCATGAATGTTTAATGGCAGTAAATGAGACTTGGGGGACTGAGGCTAAATGCTGATCAGACCCCAGGGTGTGTATGTTCCTGGAGCCCCCCCCTGCCCCCCGTCCCCTTACAGACACAGTGAGTTCAGCTCCATACTGTTCCTTAACACTGAACACTCCAGCTTTCTAAGTCTGGCTGCTTTCTGACGCTCGGGCCGCTGTTCTATGCCTCCTGGTCACAGTTCTAGACTGAGACCACTACTGACAACGGTTAGAGATCTCCTCTACTCCACACAGTTCCAGTTGTTCTGCTGTAGTTACTGAGGGTGTTGCTCCTGTAGTCCAGGACAGATGGTTGTACGGTGGTATGTATCGAGTGTGTGTGTGTTGAACGCTGGTCTCAGAGCTTCATTAAGATCTACTCAGAAAGGTCAAGTCAATTACAGCCTTCAGAGAGGAGGGGGGTGGGGTTGGTATGGTAACACTCTCTCCCCCCACCCTTCCACTTCAGGGATGGCGCACCTCTTCTCATCAAATCCTCATCAATGAATGCAGAAACACAATAGGACCACATCTCTGCCTCCCAGGCAATGTTTCCCCTAGAATTGATCTAGATGGGGTGTAGAGGCACCCACATCTGCCAGAATGGAGATTTTCAATGAAAGCAATTTGACCAGTTGGGAGCAGAGGGTATCAGTGCTAGACAGTTATGGGAGGCCTGCCCCACCTCAGTAATGCTAGGAGAAACACTGGTCCCAGTTCAATGGTGGTAATTAAGCAATAAGCCACGAGGGGGTGTGGATCATGGCCAATATACCGCGGCTAAGGGCTGTTCTTATCCACAACGCTGAGTGCCTGGACACCGCCCTTAGCCATGATATATTGCCCATATACCACAAACCCCGGGGTGCCTTATTGCTATTATAGACTGGTTACCATTGTCATTAAAGCAGTAAAAATAAAAGTTTTGTCAAACCTGTGGTATTTTTTTGAACCTTTATTTAACTAGGCAAGTTAGTTAAGAACACATTTTTATTTTCAATGACAGCCTACTAACAGGGGGTTAATTGCCTGTTCAGGGGCAGAACAACAGATTTGTACCTTGTCAGCTCGGGGATTTGAACTTGCAACCTTTCGGTTACTAGTCCAACGCTCTAACCACTAGGCTACCCTGCCGCCCCGTTCTGATGCACCACGGCTGTCAGCCAATCAGCGTTCAGGGCTCGAACCACCCAGTTTATAAGGCTGGTTGGAGCTCAAAAGAGCCACCTGTCTGACTTTTGGCTACTTTAAGTCAAATAAAATGGCCGCCGGCCAATTGTCCAGGAGAATAAAAAATCCCATTACGAAATAATGCTTTTTAGCCTATTTATTGATGTAAAACCAGTCGATAGAAATACATTTGACTCGTACATTTGACTTATCAGTCTATAGGTTCATTTGCATAATTTAGTGGAATAAAATTGGCGCTTGCGTGTACAGTATATTCATTCTCCTTATCACGCGTGTAGGTTTACAGTATACTGACAGCCTTTATCACACGTATAGGTTTACAGTATACTGACAGTCTTTATCACGTGTGTAGGTTTACAGTATACTGACAGTCTTTATCACGCGTATAGGTTTACAGTATACTAACAGTCTTTATCACGCGTATAGGTTTACAGTATACTGACAGTCTTTATCACGCGTACAGGCTTACTGACAGCCTTTATCACGCGTGTAGGCTTACAGTATACTGACAGCCTTTATCACGCGTACAGGCTTACTGGCAGTCTTTATCACGCGTGTAGGCTTACAGTATACTGACAGCCTTTATCACGCGTACAGGCTTACTGGCAGTCTTTATCACGCGTACAGGCTTACTGACATCCTTTATCACGCGTACAGGCTTACTGACATCCTTTATCACCGTACAGGCTTACTGCCAGCCTTTATCACGCGTACAGGCTTACTGGCAGCCTTTATCACCGTACAGGCTTACTGCCAGCCTTTATCACGCGTACAGGCTTACTGACAGCCTTTATCACGCGTACAGGCTTACTGACAGCCTTTGAGTGTAAAATCTGTCAGTGAGAGCTGCTGCTGCAGCATCTCAAACAGTAAATGTGTAGTCAACGGGAGGCTTCATCAGCACGTCACTCCACTTTGCAATGAGCTGGAGACAGTGAGCTTTTTGAAAACATTTACTTCATTGTTTGAAACCTGAGCGTTTTAATACATATGAGGTATGTTTTACCTTGCTTCAAAGTAGCCTAGTCAAAATCAGACCATATCTGTGGAGGCAATTCCTTTATATCAACTTTCTTTCATTGTCCAGTAGGCAAAGACACAATCCTAGTCATATTATCAACCCATGTAGTTGTTACATATTACATCTCCCCTCTTTCTACATTTCTACTGGATATTTTCATCTGTCACATGAAAACGCTTGCGTTTGACAGTGGTGTTCTCATGCTAATTGCGTTATGGAATGAACATTTGTGCGTAGCCTACTGCCTTTTGCACTTTTCTGCGCTGTAGCCTATGTCTACTGGTTGTATGAATTTGGGCTCTATCTTTCCACAACTGTCTGGAAGAGTCTGTGTTTCTCGACACGCTGACCAATAGAATGGGTAAACTAATAGATTGACAGGCTAGTGATGTTGCTGTTTGTTACTCATCTTGTTGTCTGAGGAAAGTCAATGTGGACAGTTATTCTAACATCAATGTGCACATAACAATTTGGTAAGAAGGACCGCACGTTGCTGCGTGTTCTGTTAATATGAATTAGCATATTTTAAATGTGATTCCAGTCATTCTGAGCACCGTTCGTGGACACCCTAATCCAGTTACGGTCAAATGTCCGGAGGCACGTTTTCCTAATGGAAACCCTGTACAACACTAAGCCCCAGGCTACTTCTCTCTCCTGCTCTCTCACTATATATACACAAGTATGTGGACACCACTTCAAATTAGGGGATTTGTCCAGCACACAGCCATGCTATCATAGACAAACATTGGCAGTAGAACGGCCTTACTGAAGAGCTCAGTGACTTTCAACGTGGCACCGTCATAGGATGCCACCTTTTCAACAAGTCAGTTCGTCAAATTTCTGCCCTGCTAGAGCTGCCCCGGTCAACTAAGTGCTGTTACTATGAAGTGGAAATGTCTAGGAGCAACAACGGCTCAGCCGCGAAGTGGTAGGCCACATAAGCTCACAGAACGGGACAGCCGAGTGCTGAACCGCTTGCAACACTCACTACCGAGTTCTAAACTTCCTTTGGAAGCAACGTCAGCACAATAACTGTTTTTCGAGAGCATCATGAAATGGGTTTCCATGGCCGAGTAGCCCCACACAAGTCTAAGATCACCATGCGCTATGCCATGGTGATGAATCACGCTTCACCATCTGGCAGTCCAACAGACGAAATCTGGGTTTGGCGGATGCCAGGACAATGCTACCTGCCCGAATGAATGGTTCCAACGGTAAAGTTTGGTGGAGGAGGAGGAATAATGGTCTCAGGCTATTTTTCATGGTTTGGGCTATGTGTCTTAGTTCCAGAGAAGGGAAGTCTTAATGCTACAATGACGATTCTGTGCTTCCAACTTTGTGGCAACAGTTTGAGGAAGGCACTTTCCTGTTTCAGCATGACCATAACCCCATGCACAAAGCGAGGTAGATACAAAAATGATTTGTCAAGATCAGTGTGGAAGAACTTGACTGGCTTGCACAGAGCCCTGACCTCAACCCCATCGAACTTCATTGGGATGAATTGGAACGCCTATTGCGAGCCAGGCCTAATCAACCAACATTATTGCCTGACCTGAATGGAAGAAAGTTCCCGCAGTAATGTTCTGGTGGAAAGCCTTCCCAGAAGAGTGGAGGCTGTTCTAGCATCGAAGGAAGCGACCAACTCTTAATTTTCATGATACTAGAATGAGATGTTTGATGAAAAGGTGTCCACATACTTTTGGTCATGTAGTGTATAGCTCCACAAGTGCATACTGGATGGCCCTCAAACTCAACTCTGGACCTGGAAGCCAGTTCCACTGCTTTGTGTCATTGTTCCCCTCTAGTCAGGGACTGATTTAGACCTGGCACACCAGGTGTGTGTAATTAATGATCAGGTAGAACAGAAGCAGCAGACTCTGTACCTCGTTGGGTGAGTTGAATACCACTGCTGTAGGGGATTGGGCCAGTTTGGGATTGTGCCACTGTTTTCTGTGTGTGTATGCATAGTAACCTATGTCTCTCCTCAGTGTATGGGTGATAACCTGCGTGAGTCTCTCCTCTGTGTATGGGTGGTAACGTATGAGTGGTAACCTGTGTGTGTGGTCTCTCCTCAGAGGTCCGGGTGGTAACCTGTGTGTGTGTGGTCTCTCCTCAGAGGTCCAGTACCAGTGCTGGTGATGAGTTTGCTGTTCATCGCGTCGGTCTTCATGCTGCACATCTGGGGGAAGTACACCCGCTCCTAAACCCCGCCCCATGACCCTTCACCCTCAATCCCTGACCCTGTGGCGCAGCTTCTTAACACATCAGACCTGGACCAAACAACCAACCAACCAACCTGAATCCCCAAACAACACTACTCGCCTGTCCCGGCGGGCGGTACAGACCCAATCTGTCTGGTGTTCTCTTAGAGCAGCAGTCTAGTGTCCAACTCAAACTGAACTGCAGACCACCAGTGTGTTGCCCTTGAACACAGATCATCTAGGACTGAATCCTGACATGAGACTCATCTCCTACTGGCTGTTGTAGGTTCTGTTGATGACAATGGGTGATTCCTCTCCAGTAAGGATCAGGCACCTAGTCCCCTCATCAGGACGTCAGTAAGCATCTATATATTTCAGTCTGAATTGGAACCTGTAGATGTTTTGTTAACATCATTTGGACAACATTTTTATTGTGATATTGTACAATAAATGGACTCAAACAGAATTTGTTGTGTGTTGGATGTCCATATTAGCATTTACACTCTGTAAAACTGCTTCATGCAAATTCATGATCCTTGAGTGCCTCTCAGGACATCTTGTCTGCTGCCAATCATGGTCTTTAGTGTCTGTATGTGGGTTTCCCATAGCACTGTATTAGACCATGTCCCAGAGCTCATGTACTGTACACTGCCTTTGGCAAAGTGTAGCTAATTTAGTGTGGATCAATCAATGTCCGTACTGGACAATGTATGGACCAAGGGAGCGGTTAGGTTTTATAGACATCTTTAATATTAGATTTCTATTGAAATGAGCTACTAATTCAAGCGTTACCCATGGCACGGTATGTGACCGGTGTGTAGGTTTCCTGCCAGGTACAGGCTGTATCAGGTATGTTCAGGAGAGCACCAGCCTTTTTCAAACCGCTCCTCAGGGACCCCCAGACATTTCATCATTTTGTTGTAGCGCTGAACTCGCACACCTCATTCAGTTAGTCAAGGGCTTGATGATTAGTTGACTCCACTGTGCTAGCTCTGGAACAGTTCAAGGTATGGAAAGGCCTGGGGGTCCCTGAGGAGGAGTTTGACAAGGCTGGTCTTACACCAGGGCTTCCCAAACTCGGTCCTGGGGGCCCCCTGGGTGAATGTTTTAGTTTTTTCCCAGGCACTACACAGCTGACTCAAATAACCAACTCATCAAGCTTTGATTATTTGAATCTGCTGTGTAGTGCTAGGGTAAAAAATAAATAACACATGCCCCCAGGGGGGCCCCAGGACCTAGTTTGGGAAACCTTTCCTCGACCGCATTAGAATAGCATCATCCTAAGGGGAGAGCAAAGGAACCTCTCTCTCACACACACACACACACACAGGAAAAGAGGATATACTGTAGGTCACTATAGTAACAATATAATAGCCATAAGCTATGACTTCTATGGCTGACCATAACAGATGTGATAAATTCAAAGCGCTGTACAGTACGTTTCATTACAACTGACTTTATTACAGTGGTGAAGAACCCTTCATCCTCCTCTACCTCTTTCTCTGGGAGGACAGGCTCATACTAATACATGGAATGGTATTGACACACATTTGTATTTGATACCATTTCGTTCACTTAATTTCAGTCATTATTATGAGCCGTCCTCCCCTCACCAGCCTCCTGTGGAGAGGAGAATAAACATAATATGCTATTTAGAAGACGTTGTTCTCCAAAGATGTGCATTTAATTAGTTTATTTTACATATGGATGGACCCGGTTATCAAACCCACTATCCTGCCTTTGGAAGTGCCTTGTTCTACCAAATGATCTGCAGAGGACTACACAGGAGAGAGAAATATAAAGTGACTGATCTTCTCCCATCCTCTCCTCTCTTTGGTTTCTGTTATCCTCTCTTCTCTTTGGTTCCTGTCATCCTCTCCTCTCTCTTCTCTTTGGTTCCTGTCATCCTCTCCTCTCTCTTCTCTTTGGTTCCTGTCATCCTCTCTTCTCTTTGGTTCCTGTCATCTTCTCCTCTCCTCTTTGCTTCCTGTCATCCTTTCCTCTCCTCTTTGCTTCCTGTCATCCTCTCCTCTCTTCTCTTTGGTTCCTGTCATCCTCTCCTCTCTTCTCTTTGGTTCCTGTCATCCTCTCCTCTCTTCTCTTTGGTTCCTGTCATCCTCTCTTCTCTTTGGTTCCTGTCATCCTCTCCTCTCTCTGGTTCCTGTCATCCTCTCCTCTCTTCTCTTTGGTTCCTGTCATCCTCTCCTCTCTTCTCTTTGTTTCCTATCATCCTCTCCTCTCTCTTCTCTTTGGTACCTGTCATCCTCTCTTCTCCTTGGTTCCTGTCATCCTCTCCTCTCTCTTCTCTTTGGTTCCTGTCATCATCTCCTCTCTCTTCTCTTTGGTTCCTGTCATCATCTCCTCTCTCTTCTCTTTGGTTCCTGTCATCCTCTCCTCTCTCTTCTCTTTGGTTCCTGTCATCCTCTCTTCTCTTTGGTTCCTGTCATCCTCTCCTCTCTTCTCTTTGGTTCCTGTCATCCTCTCTTCTCTTTGGTTCCTGTCATCCTCTCCTCTCTTCTCTTTGGTTCCTGTCATCCTCTCTTCTCTTTGGTTCCTGTCATCCTCTCCTCTCTCTTCTCTTTGGTTCCTGTCATCCTCTCCTCTCTCTTCTCTTTGGTTCCTGTCATCCTCTCCTCTCTTCTCTTTGGTTCCTGTCATCCTCTCCTCTCTTCTCTTTGGTTCCTGTCATCCTCTCTTCTCTTTGGTTCCTGTCATCCTCTCCTCTCTCTTCTCTTTGGTTCCTGTCATCCTCTCTCTTCTCTTTGGTTCCTGTCATCCTCTCCTCTCTTCCCTTTGGTTCCTGTCATCCTCTCCTCTCTCTTCTCTTTGGTTCATGTCATCCTCTCTTCTCTTTGGTTCCTCTCATCTTCTCTCTCTTCTCTTTGCTTCCTCTCATATCCTCTCTCTTCTCTTTGCTTCCTCTCATCTCCTCTCCTCTTTGCTTCCTCTCATCTCCTCTCTCTTCTCTTTGCTTCCTCTCATCTCCTCTCTCTTCTCTTTGCTTCCTCTCATCTTCTCTCGCTTCTCTTTGCCTCCATCTCCCCTCTCTTCTCCTTGGTTCCTCTCATCTCCTCTCTCTTCTCTTTGCTTCCTCTCATCTTCTCTCTCTTCTCTTTGCCTCCTCATCTCCCCTCTCTTCTCCTTGGTTCCTCTCCCCTTCTCTCCTCTTTGTATTTGATACCATTCCACCTATTCTGCTTTAGCCATTACCACGAGCTCCTCGTCCCCAATTAAGTTCCACCAACCTCCTGTGGTGGCTTCATACACACGGTATATATTCGCACTGAATAGGATGCTGTCTACCAACTCAAAGCTGTGAGACCTGTTGCTCTTTGCTCTAGACACTAATACTAACTGAACAGAAAGACCGTGAGGACCCACTTACCACTAGGATCGCTGAAACCACTCGTAGTACTATTTGTTGTGTGCAAGACAGATGGTACATTGGACTTGTGTTATGAATGTAGTCCTACCAGAGGAAGCTGGTGGGAGGAGCTATAGGAGGACGGGTTCATTGTAATGGCTGCAGTGGGAATAAACAAACCATATGTTTGTGTTTGATACCGTTCCGTTGATTCCATTCCAGCCATTACAATGAGCCCTTCCTCCTATAGCTCCTCCCACCAGCCTCCTCTGAGTCCTACCTAGTTAGTCATATCTGTCATGTCTGTGCCTGTGAGTCTGGTGATTGTCTTCTCTTGTTAGAGAGATAGGTCTTGGTTAGCCAGGTGTCCAGTAGGTTTCTGCTTCTTTATTCTCATTCTCAGCTAGGCTAGGTCTTGCTCTGCCTGCTGCAGTGACATTATCAGCCTGAAGGGGGTGCTCCAGACTACTGTGTGAACCTCAGTCACTGTGGAGGGAGACAAGATGCGGTCTCTCTGCTCCTCACAGAGCTCTACTACTGTAGAAGTCTTGCCACCGGGCACACACTGGTTGAATCAACATTGTTTACACGTTGAACCAACATGTAATCAACATTCAATTGAGTCTATTTAGAGTCAAACATCCCATATTGCATTCCTGCTATTAATTTCTCATAAACAAGCTTCTCACTCGTCTGAAGGACTTTTGCCAGTTTATTCTGTCTCTCATTGCATCCTCCCTGTAATTGCCACTAGTAACTGACTGCATTTGACTAGAGCTTTTGATACATACGAACAAGATGAAGTGACACTGTATGGCTGTTTCTCTGTGTCGACCTCTCTGTTGAGTTACACTTCTGCAGTTCTGAGGACAGCATTCCCTGGATGACCATGGTAGAAAAGCATTCCCTGGATGACCATGGTAGAAAAGCATTCCCTGGATGACCATGGTAGAAAAGCATTCCCTGGATGACCATGGTAGAAAAGCATTCCCTGGATGACCATGGTAGAAAAGCATTCCCTGGATGACCATGGTAGAAAAGCATTCCCTGGATGACCATGGTAGAAAAGCATTCCCTGGATGACCATGGTAGAAAAGCATTCCCTGGATGACCATGGTAGAAAAGTATTCCCTGGATGACCATGGTAGAAAAGCATTCCCTGGATGACCATGGTAGAAAAGCATTCCCTGGATGACCATGGTAGAAAAGCATTCCCTGGATGACCATGGTAGAAAAGCATTCCCTGGATGACCATGGTAGAAAAGCATTCCCTGGATGACCATGGTAGAAAAGGACAAACGTGTCAGTAATAGTGTAGAGTGGTGCTACAAACCTGTTTATCATGAATTACTTTTCTCATGAGTGTGGTTTAACTATGCACACGTTTCACTTTTGAGTGTTTTCATATTTTGAATTGTTGGCACGTGTGACAATTCTGCACTTGACGATCGATTGATCGGAATTCTCACACGTGCCAATAATTCAAAATATTAAAACAGTTGTCATGTACACACTAGTTGTCCAACCTGCAGTCCTCTTGTAGCTGCCACTGAAGATGACACTGATGTGTGTGTGTTTCTGCCAGCCTGAATGCTGGTTCCTTGTGTTTAGTGTAGCATCTGAATGCTGTTCATTAATTCATCCTGTCAACCGACTCCAGTTTCACATGAGCTCCCAGAGTTCGTGGCAAATCCCGGCACCGGCCTTACACACACACATGCACGCGCACGCGCACACGCACACGAACACGCACAGCACAGCACAGCACAGCACAGCACAGCACAGCACACTGGCCCAACACACTGTGGCCCAACACGGCACCATGCCAGAACTACTCAACAAAGCAATTAAATATGGAACACACACCGACGCTCCCACAGCGTTACAACACCCAAACACGGCCGTCAACATGTGGAGCTCAGAACTCTCTGTGCGTCTGTATAAACCTCTTTCATTTTGTGTGCATGCACCTACACGCGTGTGCGTATCCACGGGGACCCATGTCACAAAGTAGGACTGAGAGCCAAGGTTTATTGTTGGTTGGTTGAACCCAACTCCATAGCTAAAGGTATTTGTAGTCAAGTATATAGGAATACTCTATAGCTAAATGTATTTGTAGTCAAGTATATAGGAATACTCTATAGCTAAAGGTATTTGTAGTCGAGTATTCAGGAAGACTCTATACCTAAAGGTATTTGTAGTCGAGTATTCAGGTAGACTCTATACCTAAAGGTGTTTGTAGTCGAGTATTCAGGTAGACTCTATACCTAAAGGTATTTGTAGTCGAGTATTCAGGTAGACTCTATACCTAAAGGTATTTGTAGTCGAGTATTCAGGTAGACTCTATACCTAAAGGTATTTGTAGTCGAGTATTCAGGTAGACTCTATACCTAAAGGTGTTTGTAGTCGAGTATTCAGGTAGACTCTATACCTAAAGGTGTTTGTAGTCGAGTATTCAGGAAGACTCTATAACTAAAGTTATTTGTTATCAGGTATTCAGGTAGACTCTATACCAAAATGTATTTGTAGTCGAGTATTCAGGTAGACTCTATACCTAAAGGTATTTGTAGTCGAGTATTCAGGTAGACTCTATACCTAAAGGTATTTGGAGTCGAGTATTCAGGTAGACTCTATACCTAAAGGTGTTTGTAGTCGAGTATTCAGGAAGACTTTATACCTAAAGGTATTTGTAGTCGAGTATTCAGGTAGACTCTATACCTAAAGGTATTTGTAGTCGAGTATTCAGGTAGACTCTATACCTAAAGGTGTTTGTAGTCGAGTATTCAGGTAGACTCTATACCTAAAGGTGTTTGTAGTCGAGTATTCAGGAAGACTCTATAACTAAAGTTATTTGTTATCAGGTATTCAGGTAGACTCTATACCTAAAGGTGTTTGTAGTCGAGTATTCAGGAAGACTTTATACCTAAAGGTATTTGTAGTCGAGTATTCAGGTAGACTCTATACCAAAATGTATTTGTAGTCGAGTATTCAGGTAGACTCTATACCTA
>NW_027258899.1:37500-48567 GCF_045791955.1 Oncorhynchus clarkii lewisi | reverse complement strand
TTGCATTTTCACCATTTAGATAAGCATCTTTGTGTCACTCAAAAAGTGGAAGAAATTGCATATACTGTAGCCATAATTTGTAGCACAGATTGTTGGATGAAATACAAACTAACCTTGCTTACTTATTTCAAAGCGAGGGCACATATTTCAGCCTTGTGGGAAAAAACGGACAAAGAGTTGAAATTCCACAAGGCAGTGACAAAAAGCTTACAGCACCTGGTATTCCCAGGCGGTCTCCCATCCAAGTACTAACCAGGCCCGACCCTGCTTAGCTTCCGAGATCGGACGAGATCAGGCGTACTCAGGCCGGTGTGGCCGTAAGCGAAAGGCAATCTCAAAAAGTGGATGAAATTGCATATACTGTAGCCATAATTTGTGGTACAGATTGTTGGATGAAATACAAACTAACCTTGCTTACTTATTTCAAAGCGAGGGCACATATTTCAGCCTTGTGGGAAAAAACGGACAAAGAGTTGAAATTCCACAAGGCAGTGACAAAAAGCTTACAGCACCTGGTATTCCCAGGCGGTCTCCCATCCAAGTACTAACCAGGCCCGACCCTGCTTAGCTTCCGAGATCGGACGAGATCAGGCGTACTCAGGCCGGTGTGGCCGTAAGCGAAAGGCAATCTCAAAAAGTGGATGAAATTGCATATACTGTAGCCATAATTTGTGGTACAGATTGTTGGATGAAATACAAACTAACCTTGCTTACTTATTTCAAAGCGAGGGCACATATTTCAGCCTTGTGGGAAAAAACGGACAAAGAGTTGAAATTCCACAAGGCAGTGACAAAAAGCTTACAGCACCTGGTATTCCCAGGCGGTCTCCCATCCAAGTACTAACCAGGCCCGACCCTGCTTAGCTTCCGAGATCGGACGAGATCAGGCGTACTCAGGCCGGTGTGGCCGTAAGCGAAAGGCAATCTCAAAAAGTGGATGAAATTGCATATACTGTAGCCATAATTTGTGGTACAGATTGTTGGATGAAATACAAACTAACCTTGCTTACTTATTTCAAAGCGAGGGCACATATTTCAGCCTTGTGGGAAAAAACGGACAAAGAGTTGAAATTCCACAAGGCAGTGACAAAAAGCTTACAGCACCTGGTATTCCCAGGCGGTCTCCCATCCAAGTACTAACCAGGCCCGACCCTGCTTAGCTTCCGAGATCGGACGAGATCAGGCGTACTCAGGCCGGTGTGGCCGTAAGCGAAAGGCAATCTCAAAAAGTGGATGAAATTGCATATACTGTAGCCATAATTTGTGGTACAGATTGTTGGATGAAATACAAACTAACCTTGCTTACTTATTTCAAAGCGAGGGCACATATTTCAGCCTTGTGGGAAAAAACGGACAAAGAGTTGAAATTCCACAAGGCAGTGACAAAAAGCTTACAGCACCTGGTATTCCCAGGCGGTCTCCCATCCAAGTACTAACCAGGCCCGACCCTGCTTAGCTTCCGAGATCGGACGAGATCAGGCGTACTCAGGCCGGTGTGGCCGTAAGCGAAAGGCAATCTCAAAAAGTGGATGAAATTGCATATACTGTAGCCATAATTTGTGGTACAGATTGTTGGATGAAATACAAACTAACCTTGCTTACTTATTTCAAAGCGAGGGCACATATTTCAGCCTTGTGGGAAAAAACGGACAAAGAGTTGAAATTCCACAAGGCAGTGACAAAAAGCTTACAGCACCTGGTATTCCCAGGCGGTCTCCCATCCAAGTACTAACCAGGCCCGACCCTGCTTAGCTTCCGAGATCGGACGAGATCAGGCGTACTCAGGCCGGTGTGGCCGTAAGCGAAAGGCAATCTCAAAAAGTGGATGAAATTGCATATACTGTAGCCATAATTTGTGGTACAGATTGTTGGATGAAATACAAACTAACCTTGCTTACTTATTTCAAAGCGAGGGCACATATTTCAGCCTTGTGGGAAAAAACGGACAAAGAGTTGAAATTCCACAAGGCAGTGACAAAAAGCTTACAGCACCTGGTATTCCCAGGCGGTCTCCCATCCAAGTACTAACCAGGCCCGACCCTGCTTAGCTTCCGAGATCGGACGAGATCAGGCGTACTCAGGCCGGTGTGGCCGTAAGCGAAAGGCAATCTCAAAAAGTGGATGAAATTGCATATACTGTAGCCATAATTTGTGGTACAGATTGTTGGATGAAATACAAACTAACCTTGCTTACTTATTTCAAAGCGAGGGCACATATTTCAGCCTTGTGGGAAAAAACGGACAAAGAGTTGAAATTCCACAAGGCAGTGACAAAAAGCTTACAGCACCTGGTATTCCCAGGCGGTCTCCCATCCAAGTACTAACCAGGCCCGACCCTGCTTAGCTTCCGAGATCGGACGAGATCAGGCGTACTCAGGCCGGTGTGGCCGTAAGCGAAAGGCAATCTCAAAAAGTGGATGAAATTGCATATACTGTAGCCATAATTTGTGGTACAGATTGTTGGATGAAATACAAACTAACCTTGCTTACTTATTTCAAAGCGAGGGCACATATTTCAGCCTTGTGGGAAAAAACGGACAAAGAGTTGAAATTCCACAAGGCAGTGACAAAAAGCTTACAGCACCTGGTATTCCCAGGCGGTCTCCCATCCAAGTACTAACCAGGCCCGACCCTGCTTAGCTTCCGAGATCGGACGAGATCAGGCGTACTCAGGCCGGTGTGGCCGTAAGCGAAAGGCAATCTCAAAAAGTGGATGAAATTGCATATACTGTAGCCATAATTTGTGGTACAGATTGTTGGATGAAATACAAACTAACCTTGCTTACTTATTTCAAAGCGAGGGCACATATTTCAGCCTTGTGGGAAAAAACGGACAAAGAGTTGAAATTCCACAAGGCAGTGACAAAAAGCTTACAGCACCTGGTATTCCCAGGCGGTCTCCCATCCAAGTACTAACCAGGCCCGACCCTGCTTAGCTTCCGAGATCGGACGAGATCAGGCGTACTCAGGCCGGTGTGGCCGTAAGCGAAAGGCAATCTCAAAAAGTGGATGAAATTGCATATACTGTAGCCATAATTTGTGGTACAGATTGTTGGATGAAATACAAACTAACCTTGCTTACTTATTTCAAAGCGAGGGCACATATTTCAGCCTTGTGGGAAAAAACGGACAAAGAGTTGAAATTCCACAAGGCAGTGACAAAAAGCTTACAGCACCTGGTATTCCCAGGCGGTCTCCCATCCAAGTACTAACCAGGCCCGACCCTGCTTAGCTTCCGAGATCGGACGAGATCAGGCGTACTCAGGCCGGTGTGGCCGTAAGCGAAAGGCAATCTCAAAAAGTGGATGAAATTGCATATACTGTAGCCATAATTTGTGGTACAGATTGTTGGATGAAATACAAACTAACCTTGCTTACTTATTTCAAAGCGAGGGCACATATTTCAGCCTTGTGGGAAAAAACGGACAAAGAGTTGAAATTCCACAAGGCAGTGACAAAAAGCTTACAGCACCTGGTATTCCCAGGCGGTCTCCCATCCAAGTACTAACCAGGCCCGACCCTGCTTAGCTTCCGAGATCGGACGAGATCAGGCGTACTCAGGCCGGTGTGGCCGTAAGCAAAAGGCAATCTCAAAAAGTGGATGAAATTGCATATACTGTAGCCATAATTTGTGGTACAGATTGTTGGATGAAATACAAACTAACCTTGCTTACTTATTTCAAAGCGAGGGCACATATTTCAGCCTTGTGGGAAAAAACGGACAAAGAGTTGAAATTCCACAAGGCAGTGACAAAAAGCTTACAGCACCTGGTATTCCCAGGCGGTCTCCCATCCAAGTACTAACCAGGCCCGACCCTGCTTAGCTTCCGAGATCGGACGAGATCAGGCGTACTCAGGCCGGTGTGGCCGTAAGCGAAAGGCAATCTCAAAAAGTGGATGAAATTGCATATACTGTAGCCATAATTTGTGGTACAGATTGTTGGATGAAATACAAACTAACCTTGCTTACTTATTTCAAAGCGAGGGCACATATTTCAGCCTTGTGGGAAAAAACGGACAAAGAGTTGAAATTCCACAAGGCAGTGACAAAAAGCTTACAGCACCTGGTATTCCCAGGCGGTCTCCCATCCAAGTACTAACCAGGCCCGACCCTGCTTAGCTTCCGAGATCGGACGAGATCAGGCGTACTCAGGCCGGTGTGGCCGTAAGCTGTTGCAAAGGCAATCTCAAAAAGTGGATGAAATTGCATATACTGTAGCCATAATTTGTGGTACAGATTGTTGGATGAAATACAAACTAACCTTGCTTACTTATTTCAAAGCGAGGGCACATATTTCAGCCTTGTGGGAAAAAACGGACAAAGAGTTGAAATTCCACAAGGCAGTGACAAAAAGCTTACAGCACCTGGTATTCCCAGGCGGTCTCCCATCCAAGTACTAACCAGGCCCGACCCTGCTTAGCTTCCGAGATCGGACGAGATCAGGCGTACTCAGGCCGGTGTGGCCGTAAGCGAAAGGCAATCTCAAAAAGTGGATGAAATTGCATATACTGTAGCCATAATTTGTGGTACAGATTGTTGGATGAAATACAAACTAACCTTGCTTACTTATTTCAAAGCGAGGGCACATATTTCAGCCTTGTGGGAAAAAACGGACAAAGAGTTGAAATTCCACAAGGCAGTGACAAAAAGCTTACAGCACCTGGTATTCCCAGGCGGTCTCCCATCCAAGTACTAACCAGGCCCGACCCTGCTTAGCTTCCGAGATCGGACGAGATCAGGCGTACTCAGGCCGGTGTGGCCGTAAGCGAAAGGCAATCTCAAAAAGTGGATGAAATTGCATATACTGTAGCCATAATTTGTGGTACAGATTGTTGGATGAAATACAAACTAACCTTGCTTACTTATTTCAAAGCGAGGGCACATATTTCAGCCTTGTGGGAAAAAACGGACAAAGAGTTGAAATTCCACAAGGCAGTGACAAAAAGCTTACAGCACCTGGTATTCCCAGGCGGTCTCCCATCCAAGTACTAACCAGGCCCGACCCTGCTTAGCTTCCGAGATCGGACGAGATCAGGCGTACTCAGGCCGGTGTGGCCGTAAGCGAAAGGCAATCTCAAAAAGTGGATGAAATTGCATATACTGTAGCCATAATTTGTGGTACAGATTGTTGGATGAAATACAAACTAACCTTGCTTACTTATTTCAAAGCGAGGGCACATATTTCAGCCTTGTGGGAAAAAACGGACAAAGAGTTGAAATTCCACAAGGCAGTGACAAAAAGCTTACAGCACCTGGTATTCCCAGGCGGTCTCCCATCCAAGTACTAACCAGGCCCGACCCTGCTTAGCTTCCGAGATCGGACGAGATCAGGCGTACTCAGGCCGGTGTGGCCGTAAGCGAAAGGCAATCTCAAAAAGTGGATGAAATTGCATATACTGTAGCCATAATTTGTGGTACAGATTGTTGGATGAAATACAAACTAACCTTGCTTACTTATTTCAAAGCGAGGGCACATATTTCAGCCTTGTGGGAAAAAACGGACAAAGAGTTGAAATTCCACAAGGCAGTGACAAAAAGCTTACAGCACCTGGTATTCCCAGGCGGTCTCCCATCCAAGTACTAACCAGGCCCGACCCTGCTTAGCTTCCGAGATCGGACGAGATCAGGCGTACTCAGGCCGGTGTGGCCGTAAGCGAAAGGCAATCTCAAAAAGTGGATGAAATTGCATATACTGTAGCCATAATTTGTAGCACAGATTGTTGGATGAAATACAAACTAACCTTGCTTACTTATTTCAAAGCGAGGGCACATATTTCAGCCTTGTGGGAAAAAACGGACAAAGAGTTGAAATTCCACAAGGCAGTGACAAAAAGCTTACAGCACCTGGTATTCCCAGGCGGTCTCCCATCCAAGTACTAACCAGGCCCGACCCTGCTTAGCTTCCGAGATCGGACGAGATCAGGCGTACTCAGGCCGGTGTGGCCGTAAGCGAAAGGCAATCTCAAAAAGTGGATGAAATTGCATATACTGTAGCCATAATTTGTGCACAGATTGTTGGATGAAATACAAACTAACCTTGCTTACTTATTTCAAAGCGAGGGCACATATTTCAGCCTTGTGGGAAAAAACGGACAAAGAGTTGAAATTCCACAAGGCAGTGACAAAAAGCTTACAGCACCTGGTATTCCCAGGCGGTCTCCCATCCAAGTACTAACCAGGCCCGACCCTGCTTAGCTTCCGAGATCGGACGAGATCAGGCGTACTCAGGCCGGTGTGGCCGTAAGCTATCTCTTGGTGCAAATTTAGATAAGCATCTCACTCAAAAAGTGGAAGAAATTGCATATACTGTAGCCATAATTTGTAGCACAGATTGTTGGATGAAATACAAACTAACCTTGCTTACTTATTTCAAAGCGAGGGCACATATTTCAGCCTTGTGGGAAAAAACGGACAAAGAGTTGAAATTCCACAAGGCAGTGACAAAAAGCTTACAGCACCTGGTATTCCCAGGCGGTCTCCCATCCAAGTACTAACCAGGCCCGACCCTGCTTAGCTTCCGAGATCGGACGAGATCAGGCGTACTCAGGCCGGTGTGGCCGTAAGCGAAAGGCAATCTCAAAAAGTGGACTCAAAAAGAAATTGCATATACTGTAGCCATAATTTGTGGTACAGATTGTTGGATGAAATACAAACTAACCTTGCTTACTTATTTCAAAGCGAGGGCACATATTTCAGCCTTGTGGGAAAAAACGGACAAAGAGTTGAAATTCCACAAGGCAGTGACAAAAAGCTTACAGCACCTGGTATTCCCAGGCGGTCTCCCATCCAAGTACTAACCAGGCCCGACCCTGCTTAGCTTCCGAGATCGGACGAGATCAGGCGTACTTTTTTTTTTTTTTTTTCTTTTATTATGCAAAAAAACACATAATATTCACAACATTCAATCAATTATAAAAAAGGATGAACAATTCATCCTTTTACAAAATCAAAAAAAAGAAAAGAAAACCTATTAAAACCCCAATCATCCACCAAAACCAATTAATAATTAAAACCAAGTTTTCCATTCGACTCAATTTCAATAAAAGTGCTCCCCCACACAAACAATTTTTCAAAATTACATCCACCATATTTATATATTATTTCTATATCTTTCTCTAAAATACTTCTAAATAAAACCTCCACACTCACAATTTTCCCCTCGTAATGTCCCAAATTCCTTCTTAGTCTTACAGCGTATCTGGCATGACTAAGAACAAAATTCATCAAATTAAAATTAAAAACTTTGCTTTTCCCAGTTAAACCAAAAAGAAACAACCTCCTCCACTCAACCCCAGCAACAATCTCTTCTCCCCAATGTTGTACTAAAATCCCCTTTAAAAACTTATGAAACTCTTCTAATCTACTACATTCAATAAAAAAGTGCATAAAATTTTCCGCCCCCGTACCACAAATATCACATTCTCTTTTAACATCTCTATTTATTTGATGTAAAACCACGTTCGTAAATATCCTATTATGTTTCAATTTAAAATCATTGTCTTCACATTCTATAGAATTATATTTTACATTTACATTCTTCCATATTGATTTCACATCTATATTTGCAAACACCCTAGACCACACTTTTTCCGAAGCAGGAGTTTTTATCTCTCTTAAAATAAATTTTTCATAAACCTTTTTAACTTTCAAACCTGACAAATCATACTTCTTCCCATTACTTTCATAATATAAAACCGGTAAACCCTTAGCTCTTGTAGCCACCTCTTTATTTATTAACACACCCCACTCACCAGGAAGACATCCTAATATTCTCTTATACATGTTCTCCACAGTAGTTCTACTTATTTCATCATTTTCTTCATCCACATTATCAAATATTGCCTGACATGGAAGGAACCCCGGAATGACCTCATATAAAATGTCCCCAATCTGTCTCATCCCAGCCCTCATAAAATATTTACAAAACAACATCTTATTATTATACTGTATCTTGGGATTTAAAAAAATTGGCTGATTTAAAATATTGTCTAAAATGGTACACTCATAATAAATATTTGGTAAAAACTCCCCCCAAGCCTCAAACACTTCTCTATAAAACAAAGGTATATTACCTAACATTTCCTTTTTCATACACATCAATAAACCATTGTCCCCCATCCTCCCAACCTCCTGCAAATACTCCTTAAAAAATCTTTTCCATCCATAATCTAATTCACCATATAAATATTTACGTACCATTTTGACTCTAATTGCTTTTTTCCTCACATTTAAATCCACCAACTTCAAACCCCCCTCCTCATAACCTGCAATCAAAGTTTTAAAAGAAATTTTCGCACCTTTCCCATCCCATAAAAAATCAACTAAAATCTTATTTATTTCCGATAAAACCCATTCTGGTACATCTAAAACATTCATGACATGAATAAAAATTGACATCAGCAAGGAATTTACAACAATTACTTTCCCTTTTAATTTCAAAGACCTCCTCCTCCACATATTTACCACCTTTCTAACTTTATTTATTACACCACTCCATGTCAGATCCCTAGCTTCCTGTTCCTTCACCCCTAAAAACACACCTAACACCTTAAAATAATCATTTACCATTTTAAAAGGAAAAATCCCCTCATTAATCTTCCCAACATACATTATTACTGACTTCTCCATATTCACTTTTGCTCCTGAGGCTTGCTCATATACTTTAAAACACTCCATCACCCTTTTAACACTTCCCTCATCTCTAACTGTTATTGTGGTATCGTCTGCATATTGATGAATTAAACTAAAACCTCCTTGCGGAGTCTCTACACAATTTATAAAATTATCTTTTTTAAGGTATGCCGCTAAGGGTTCTACCGATAAAACATACAATAATGCTGATAAAGGGCACCCCTGTCTCACCGATCTCTCAAGAATAAAAGAATCTGTTAAAACCCCATTACATTTTACTCTACTTTTTGCCTTTCTATATAATAATTTTATCCATCCTATTATTCTGTTTCCAAACCCATATTTTTCCAGTACCCTAAACATAAAATCATGTTCCACCCTGTCAAAAGCTTTATTAAAATCTATACTTAAAACAATTCCCCCTCTCTTATCGCTATTCATTTTATTTATCACATCTCTAAGTGTAATAATAGTATCAGCTATGTCTCTTCCAGGCACACTATAATTTTGTGTAGGTGCTATAATATCATTTAAAACCATCTTCATTCTATTTGCCAATATCTTAGCTAAAATCTTATAATCTGAGTTTAATAAACTAATTGGCCTATAATTCTCCAATTTTAATTTACTCCCCTTATTTTTATATAAAATCGATATCAGCCCTGTCACCATGGAGTCTGAAACAGTATTATTATCTTCCATATATTGATACACTTCCATTAAAATCGGTGCTAAAAAACTTTCATACATTTTATAAAACTCTGCAATTAGTCCATCTACTCCAGGACTTTTATTTATTTGTAAACCCTTAATTGCATCTTTCACTTCATCCACTGTTATCTTCCTATCACATCTTTGCTTATCCTCAACACCAATTTGCACATCCACACTACCTAAAATCTCCTTTACACTCCCCTCATCCACCTCCCCTTTCTTAAATAAATCCTTATAAAAATTCTGTACGGTTTCTAATATCTCAACATAATCATTTACCACTTCACCCTTTACATTTTCTATCTCACTAATATATGATTTCGTCTGTTTAGTTTTCTCTAAACCAAGAAAAAAAGACGTACATTTCTCCCCTTCCAACACATACTTTGCCCTACTTCTAATCGATGCCCCCTTACACTTATCTATTTCACATTTGCTCAATTGTGCCTTTAAATCTAAAAACCTTTCAATATTATAAATAGGATCAATATCACATTTCCTCATTTCTTCATTCAATTTTTCTCTTAAAAACTGTTCTTCTCTTGTCATCCTACTCCTCTTCTTCCTTGCATATCTAATACTAAAACCTTTAATTTTTTTCTTTACATTTTCCCACCACTGGCACTTATCATTCCCTTTTTGCTTATCCTCCATTTCATGTTCTATCAAAGATTTAAGCTGTATTCCATATTCTTCATCACCTAGATACCCTGCATTCATGCACCATATTCCTCCCCCTTTCCTTCCCTTATCTAACCCCACCGAAAATGTTAACCCAGCATGATCACTAAAAGTTGTAAAAATATAATTAATATCCTTCATAAAATTCCTTAACCCTTCATTTACTAAAACCAGATCTATCCGTGTCTGTTTCAACTCCCCTAAAACCACCTGCCTTCTAGAAAAACCTCTCTTATTCGGGTTCTCGTCTCTCCATATATCAATCAGACTGTTTTCACACATAATCTTCCTTAAAACCCCTCTCGATACGTCATTTCTAAAAATAGCTCCCCTTGACATATCTAATCTATCCATTTTAACATTAAAATCCCCAACTAAAATACAGTTACCCTTGCACCATTTCCCTAATTCTAAAAATAAATTCCTTCGCTCTATCTCATTATTCGGCGCATAAATATTTATAATCCTAAAAACCCTATTCATATATTCAAAATCCAAAATTAAAATCCTCCCATTATTATCATTATATATCTTCTTCACATTTTCTACTACATCCTTCCTTAATAAAATTGCAACCCCACTTGAATTCCCTCTGCCATTGTTTACATAAATAAAATCCCTCCATATTTTTTTTACTTCTAAAACACAAACATTATCCCAGTGTGTTTCTTGAATACATAAAATATCTGAATTCTTCATTTGGACTATTCTATTAAATTTACCCATTGTTCTCAAACCATTTGCATTTATTGACATTATATTGACCATTCTAATAAATAATAAAATAATAAAATATAATTTCATTATCCTCTACCTGTTATCCAGTTTCTTTCTTCTTCCACCCTTTCTCTCCCCCTTTTCCCACCGCTTTCCTCTTCCTGTATCCTTCCCTCGTTCTTTCCATCATTTGCCCATCATCCGTGTCCGATATCTCCTCCAAGTCCATGTTATCCAGCCAACTCCCACTCTTGGCATCCACCTCCGTTGTGCTCCCCGTGCTCATCGCCGTCTCTGGTATTGTCATCAACTCCATAACCCCC
>NW_027258898.1:0-48678 GCF_045791955.1 Oncorhynchus clarkii lewisi | reverse complement strand
GAAAAGGTAAGAATAAAGGTTCAGAAAGTGAATCATTTATCAAGTATAAATGAAGACAGTTGGCTGTTGTAGCTTTGGTGTTTCATCTAATAAAAACAGGTGAAACTTTTGACCAGTTCCAAATGCACAGCAAATGTGACCTTAACTCTGTTCTGGAAAATACCTATCAGGCTAGGTTTATATACCATTTCACAAAAGGTTTCAGACTGCACATTGCAAAATAGGAACTACACTCTTAGAAAGAAATCTAGAACCTAAAAGGGTTATTCGGCTGTCCCAATAAGAGAACCCTTTGAAGAACCATTTTAGGTTCCAGAAAGAACCCTTTTGATTCCAGGTAGAACCATATGGGGTTCCATGTAGAACCCTTTCCCAGAAGAACCCAAAGAGTTCTACCTGGAACAAAAAAAGAGTTATCCTATGGGACAGCCAAAGAACCCTTTTGGAACCCTTTTTTCTAAGAGTGTAGGCGGTATGATTACTGAGCTACTGTAAAAGTGAGTACAGAACCTATGATGCCTACTCTCACCTAGCCCCAGTAATGTTGTGTTGTATCTACTCTCACCTAGCCCCAGTAATGTTGTGTTGTATCTACGCTCACCTAGCCCCAGTAATGTTATGTTGTATCTACCCTCACCTAGCCCCAGTAATGTTATGTTGTATCTACTCTCACCTAGCCCCAGTAATGTTGTGTTGTATCTACTCTCACCTAGCCCCAGTAATGTTGTGTTGTATCTACGCTCACCTAGCCCCAGTAATGTTGTGTTGTATCTACTCTCACCTAGCCCCAGTAATGTTGTGTTGTATCTACTCTCACCTAGCCCCAGTAATGTTGTGTTGTATCTACGCTCACCTAGCCCCAGTAATGTTGTGTTGTATCTACTCTCACCTAGCCCCAGTAATGTTATGTTGTATCTACTCTCACCTAGCCCCAGTAATGTTGTGTTGTATCTACTCTCACCTAGCCCCAGTAATGTTGTGTTGTATCTACCCTCACCTAGCCCCAGTAATGTTATGTTGTATCTACCCTCACCTAGCCCCAGTAATGTTGTGTTGTATCTACTCTCACCTAGCCCCAGTAATGTTGTGTTGTATCTACTCTCACCTAGCCCCAGTAATGTTGTGTTGTATCTACCCTCACCTAGCCCCAGTAATGTTATGTTGTATCTACCCTCACCTAGCCCCAGTAATGTTGTGTTGTATCTACTCTCACCTAGCCCCAGTAATGTTGTGTTGTATCTACCCTCACCTAGCCCCAGTAATGTTATGTTGTATCTACTCTCACCTAGCCCCAGTAATGTTGTGTTGTATCTACCCTCACCTAGCCCCAGTAATGTTATGTTGTATCTACCCTCACCTAGCCCCAGTAATGTTATGTTGTATCTACGCTCACCTAGCCCCAGTAATGTTATGTTGTATCTACCCTCACCTAGCCCCAGCAATGTTGTGTTGTATCTACTCTCACCTAGCCCCAGTAATGTTATGTTGTATCTACTCTCACCTAGCCCCAGTCATGTTGTGTTGTATCTACTCTCACCTAGCCCCAGTCATGTTGTGTTGTATCTACTCTCACCTAGCCCCAGTCATGTTGTGTTGTATCTACCCTCACCTAGCCCCAGTAATGTTGTGTTGTATCTACTGTCACCTAGCCCCAGTCATGTTGTGTTGTATCTACCCTCACCTAGCCCCAGTAATGTTATGTTGTATCTACTCTCACCTAGCCCCAGTAATGTTGTGTTGTATCTACTCTCACCTAGCCCCAGTAATGTTGTGTTGTATCTACCCTCACCTAGCCCCAGTAATGTTGTGTTGTATCTCCCCTCACCTAGCCCCAGTAATGTTATGTTGTATCTACTCTCACCTAGCCCCAGTAATGTTGTGTTGTATCTACCCTCACCTAGCCCCAGTAATGTTGTGTTGTATCTACTGTCACCTAGCCCCAGTAATGTTGTGTTGTATCTACCCTCACCTAGCCCCAGTAATGTTGTGTTGTATCTACTCTCACCTAGCCCCAGTAATGTTATGTTGTATCTACTCTCACCTAGCCCCAGTAATGTTGTGTTGTATCTACCCTCACCTAGCCCCAGTAATGTTGTGTTGTATCTACTGTCACCTAGCCCCAGTAATGTTGTGTTGTATCTACCCTCACCTAGCCCCAGTAATGTTGTGTTGTATCTACCCTCACCTAGCCCCAGTAATGTTGTGTTGTATCTACTCTCACCTAGCCCCAGTAATGTTGTGTTGTATCTACCCTCACCTAGCCCCAGTAATGTTGTGTTGTATCTACTCTCACCTAGCCCCAGTAATGTTGTGTTGTATCTACTCTCACCTAGCCCCAGTAATGTTGTGTTGTATCTACCCTCACCTAGCCCCAGTAATGTTATGTTGTATCTACCCTCACCTAGCCCCAGTAATGTTGTGTTGTATCTACTCTCACCTAGCCCCAGTAATGTTGTGTTGTATCTACTCTCACCTAGCCCCAGTAATGTTGTGTTGTATCTACCCTCACCTAGCCCCAGTAATGTTATGTTGTATCTACCCTCACCAGCCCCAGTAATGTTGTGTTTTATCTACTCTCACCTAGCCCCAGTAATGTTGTGTTGTATCTACCCTCACCTAGCCCCAGTAATGTTATGTTGTATCTACCCTCACCTAGCCCCAGTAATGTTATGTTGTATCTACGCTCACCTAGCCCCAGTAATGTTATGTTGTATCTACCCTCACCTAGCCCCAGTAATGTTGTGTTGTATCTACTCTCACCTAGCCCCAGTAATGTTATGTTATATCTTACCCTCACCTAGCCCCAGTAATGTTATGATGTATCTACCCTCACCTAGCCCCAGTAATGTTATGTTGTATCTACCCTCACCTAGCCCCAGTAATGTTGTGTTGTATCTACCCTCACCTAGCCCCAGTAATGTTATGTTGTATCTACCCTCACCTAGCCCCAGTAATGTTATGTTGTATCTACCCTCACCTAGCCCCAGTAATGTTATGTTGTATCTACTCTCACCTAGCCCCAGTCATGTTGTGTTGTATCTACTCTCACCTAGCCCCAGTCATGTTGTGTTGTATCTACTCTCACCTAGCCCCAGTCATGTTGTGTTGTATCTACCCTCACCTAGCCCCAGTAATGTTGTGTTGTATCTACTGTCACCTAGCCCCAGTAATGTTGTGTTGTATCTACCCTCACCTAGCCCCAGTAATGTTGTGTTGTATCTACTCTCACCTAGCCCCAGTAATGTTATGTTGTATCTACTCTCACCTAGCCCCAGTAATGTTGTGTTGTATCTACCCTCACCTAGCCCCAGTAATGTTGTGTTGTATCTACTGTCACCTAGCCCCAGTAATGTTGTGTTGTATCTACCCTCACCTAGCCCCAGTAATGTTGTGTTGTATCTACCCTCACCTAGCCCCAGTAATGTTGTGTTGTATCTACTCTCACCTAGCCCCAGTAATGTTATGTTGTATCTACTCTCACCTAGCCCCAGTAATGTTATGTTGTATCTACTCTCACCTAGCCCCAGTAATGTTGTGTTGTATCTACCCTCACCTAGCCCCAGTAATGTTGTGTTGTATCTACTCTCACCTAGCCCCAGTCATGTTGTGTTGTATCTACTCTCACCTAGCCCCAGTAATGTTGTGTTGTATCTACTCTCACCTAGCCCCTGTGCTCTTGAAAGCAGCCCCGTTCACTTGGCTTATAAATAGGGCACACAGGAACTAGCCACTTCCTGACTGATCTCCTCTCTTCTTTAGATCTCTCTTTAGGCAGAGACCAGATCATTTGTATCACACTGAAATGCAGTCCTAGGTGTTGCTATGTGCTAAAACAGACTAAGACTTAGAAGCTAAGTGGTATTGAAGGACCGTTGTATTAGACCGTTAGGGCATCCATTTTGTTTTAAAGGGGCTTTTAAGGCTATGAAATCTTGTTTTGTCAGGTATTTTTTTATTTTATCTTAGCATTAGGTTTAACCTTGGTCTGCTTCATAGATTTGAGGGTATTGGGTATTGACCAATTGAAACAGAAGGATCTGATCCATTTTGATGTGAACTCAAATGTGGTTCCTACCTAACATTTGTCCTTTACAAATGCACAGCAAGGATGATAATGCCTTGTCCAAGACTTTAGGAAGTAAAATATGTAAACATGATTAGTTTTATATTTTTAAAGTCTAAAGTTGTACTATTAGGTCTAACGATAGATACTATGTTAATTAATCTATTGTTATTTTGAATATCAAATTGCACATAACACATTTTCTTATGAACTACTTAATATTTAAGTTATTAATCTTGTCACACACTCCTTGTGGTTGGTTGGTCCGTCATTGTAGAAAAACAATAGATTTATCCCCTCAAACTGGCTTATAGCTGTAGCTGAGTTGCAAATGTATGTTGAGCTTTGTAATATTGTTATGTAATATATGTCATTGTACAAATGCTCTTACTAATAATTGGACTGATAAGATTTATACGCCCGTAGACATTTTGACACGGTTTAACATGTGGCTTCATAAAGCATGTCTGAATAAATGTTGCTTTCTGTATGAAATATCTTCCGTCACATTTGTTTGATGTGGTACAACTAATTCATTTACATTCATCATATCCATGTTTATTTTCTTATTTCACCTTTATTTAACTTTATAAAACATGTAATCCAAACAACACTACTGTATTTAGGATCAAGCACTGGAGTTATAGCAACTAGAGCCAACTATATTTGTCTGCATCATTTTCTTTTTCAGTTCCAAAAGCCTACTTCCTCTTTCTGAAGTAGATAAAGTGAACAACAGTTTCACTACAGTTCAGAAGTAAAACAGGAATCAAAATTGTATCGCATTTGTCTCTCTAATCTCAGGCATGTACTCCACGTACTCCAGAGTAGTTTTTCAATTTGCTGTCAGTTCCCCATCTGCTCACTGCTGTGGCAGTCATTTACAGTCTTATCAGTCAGTAGTGCATCTCACAGGTCTACCTCCTATAATTAACATGTTTCTCCTCATTGACAGCCCTGCTGCCTATCTCAGATTCACAGGGAATAAGACATGAGCATCAGCTGCCCTCAGACCGATTGTTAAAGGATAACCAGGATTAGTAAGACCGAGCTGACCTCTATACAAACAGCACACAGCGCAACAGAGAGAGCTGACCTCTATACAAACAGCACATAGCGCAACAGAGAGAGCTGACCTCTATACAAACAGCACACAGCGCAACAGAGAGAGCTGACCTCTATACAAACAGCACACAGCGCAACAGAGAGAGCTGACCTCTATACAAACAGCACATAGCGCAACAGAGAGAGCTGACCTCTATACAAACAGCACACAGCGCAACAGAGAGAGCTGACCTCTATACAAACAGTACACAGCGCAACAGAGAGAGCTGACCTCTATACAAACAGCACACAGCGCAACAGAGAGAGCTGACCTCTATACAAACAGCACATAGCGCAACAGAGAGAGCTGACCTCTATACAAACAGCACACAGCGCAACAGAGAGAGCTGACCTCTATACAAACAGCACACAGCGCAACAGAGAGAGCTGACCTCTATACAAACAGCACATAGCGCAACAGAGAGAGCTGACCTCTATACAAACAGCACACAGCGCAACAGAGAGAGCTGACCTCTATACAAACAGCACATAGCGCAACAGAGAGAGCTGACCTCTATACAAACAGCACACAGCGCAACAGAGAGAGCTGACCTCTATACAAACAGCACACAGCGCAACAGAGAGAGCTGACCTCTATACAAACAGCACACAGCGCAACAGAGAGAGCTGACCTCTATACAAACAGCACACAGCGCAACAGAGAGAGCTGACCTCTATACAAACAGCACACAGCGCAACAGAGAGAGCTGACCTCTATACAAACAGCACATAGCGCAACAGAGAGAGCTGACCTCTATACAAACAGCACACAGCGCAACAGAGAGAGCTGACCTCTATACAAACAGCACATAGCGCAACAGAGAGAGCTGACCTCTATACAAACAGCACACAGCGCAACAGAGAGAGCTGACCTCTATACAAACAGCACATAGCGCAACAGAGAGAGCTGACCTCTACACAAACAGCACATAGCGCAACAGAGAGAGCTGACCTCTATACAAACAGCACACAGCGCAACAGAGAGAGCTGACCTCTACACAAACAGCACATAGCGCAACAGAGAGAGCTGACCTCTACACAAACAGCACATAGCGCAACAGAGAGAGCTGACCTCTACACAAACAGCACATAGCGCAACAGAGAGAGCTGACCTCTATACAAACAGCACATAGCGCAACAGAGAGAGCTGACCTCTATACAAACAGCACACAGCGCAACAGAGAGAGCTGACCTCTATACAAACAGCACACAGCGCAACAGAGAGAGCTGACCTCTACACAAACAGCACATAGCGCAACAGAGAGAGCTGACCTCTACACAAACAGCACATAGCGCAACAGAGAGAGCTGACCTCTACACAAACAGCACATAGCGCAACAGAGAGAGCTGACCTCTACACAAACAGCACATAGCGCAACAGAGAGAGCTGACCTCTACACAAACAGCACATAGCGCAACAGAGAGAGCTGACCTCTATACAAACAGCACATAGCGCAACAGAGAGAGCTGACCTCTATACAAACAGCACACAGCGCAACAGAGAGAGCTGACCTCTATACAAACAGCACATAGCGCAACAGAGAGAGCTGACCTCTACACAAACAGCACATAGCGCAACAGAGAGAGCTGACCTCTATACAAACAGCACACAGCGCAACAGAGAGAGCTGACCTCTATACAAACAGCACACAGCGCAACAGAGAGAGCTGACCTCTATACAAACAGCACATAGCGCAACAGAGAGAGCTGACCTCTATACAAACAGCACATAGCGCAACAGAGAGAGCTGACCTCTATACAAACAGCACACAGCGCAACAGAGAGAGCTGACCTCTATACAAACAGCACACAGCGCAACAGAGAGAGCTGACCTCTATACAAACAGCACACAGCGCAACAGAGAGAGCTGACCTCTATACAAACAGCACACAGCGCAACAGAGAGAGCTGACCTCTATACAAACAGCACACAGCGCAACAGAGAGAGCTGACCTCTACACAAACAGCACACAGCGCAACAGAGAGAGCTGACCTCTATACAAACAGCACACAGCGCAACAGAGAGAGCAAGAAGAAAAGGGACGTGTTTCATGGCTTGAATGGTAAAACATTACTTCATTATGTGGTTGAGAGATCTGGGGAATATATATCGTTTACTGCATGTCGTTCTGGTGGGGGAGTTTCTCCACACAGCTTTTATAGACATTTATCATGGGACTTCTAGTTTGCACAGCCTTGTATTCCAAATGTAATGCTCGCTAGTTCATATCTGTATACAGCTGTCCACTGACAGAACGTTAAACAACCAGCTTGAACTCATGAAAGGGATGAAGGCTCTCAGACTGAAACCTTACCTCTGGACTAGAGAGAATACTGACTGGGCTTGTGGTTTAGTTCCAGAGGAGGACAGTGATGTGACTCACAGTGTGTGTGTGTGTGTGTGTGTGTGTGTGTGTGTGTGTGTGTGTGTGTGTGTGTGTGTGTGTGTGTGTGTGTGTGTGTGTGTGTGTGTGTGTGTGTGTGTGTGTGTGTGTGTGTGTGTGTG
Source organism: Oncorhynchus clarkii lewisi (assembly GCF_045791955.1). NCBI lineage: Eukaryota > Metazoa > Chordata > Actinopteri > Salmoniformes > Salmonidae > Oncorhynchus > Oncorhynchus clarkii. The sequence continues at coordinate 41,006 of NW_027258898.1, read as the reverse complement.
TCCTGAGGAGAGGGGAGATAAACTCTTCAGGCCATATTTTGCTCACCTACATAATGTGTGATGATGTCATTTCATGATGTGTGCAGCAAATGTCTGATGTAAAGTTGGTTGTTTACTGTGTGAGTGTAAACAGAGGATGTCTGGTGTTTACTGTGTGAGTGTAAACAGAGGATGTCTGGTGTAAAGTTGGTTGTTTACTGTGTGAGTGTAAACAGAGGATGTCTGGTGTTTACTGTGTGAGTGTAAACAGAGGATGTCTGGTGTAAAGGTGGGGTGTTCACTGTGTGAGTGTAAACAGGATGTCTGGTGTTTACTGTGTGAGTGTAAACAGAGGATGTCTGGTGTAAAGTTGGTTGTTTACTGTGTGAGTGTAAACAGACGATGTCTGGTGTAAAGTTGGTTGTTTACTGTGTGAGTGTAAACAGAGGATGTCTGGTGTTTACTGTGTGAGTGTAAACTGAGGATGTCTGATGTTTACTGTGTGAGTTTAATTAAACAGAGGATGTCTGGTGTAAAGTTGGTTGTTTACTGTGTGAGTGTAAACAGAGGATGTCTGGTGTTTACTGTGTGAGTGTAAACAGAGGATGTCTGGTGTAAAGGTGGGGTGTTCACTGTGTGAGTGTAAACAGAGGATGTCTGGTGTTTACTGTGTGAGTGTAAACAGAGGATGTCTGGTGTAAAGTTGGTTGTTTACTGTGTGAGTGTAAACAGAGGATGTCTGGTGTTTACTGTGTGATTGTAAACAGAGGATGTCTGGTGTAAAGGTGGGGTGTTCACTGTGTGAGTGTAAACAGGATGCCTGGTGTTTACTGTGTGAGTGTAAACAGATGATGTCTGGTGTAAAGTTGGTTGTTTACTGTGTGAGTGTAAACAGAGGATGTCTGGTGGTACAGTAACCAGATTAAAGAGAACAGGGTACCAGAGAGACAGGGCTCTATATAGTACAGTAACTAGATTAAAGAGAACAGGGTACCAGAGAGACAGGGCTCTATATAGTACAGTAACTAGATTAAAGAGAACAGGGTACCAGAGAGACAGGGCTCTATATAGTACAGTAACCTGATTAAAGAGAACAGGGTACCAGAGAGACAGGGCTCTATATAGTACAGTAACCAGATTAAAGAGAACAGGGTACCAGAGAGACAGGGCTCTATATAGTACAGTAACCAGATTAAAGAGAACAGGGTACCAGAGAGACAGGGCTCTATATAGTACAGTAACTAGATTAAAGAGAACAGGGTACCAGAGAGACAGGGCTCTATATAGTACAGTAACTAGATTAAAGAGAACAGGGTACCAGAGAGACAGGGCTCTATATAGTACAGTAACCAGATTAAAGAGAACAGGGTACCAGAGAGACAGGGCTCTATATAGTACAGTAACCAGATTAAAGAGAACAGGGTACCAGAGAGACAGGGCTCTATATAGTACAGTAACCAGATTAAAGAGAACTAGATTGTAAGAGAACAGGGTACCAGAGAGACAGGGCTCTATATAGTACAGTAACTAGATTAAAGAGAACAGGGTACCAGAGAGACAGGGCTCTATATAGTACAGTAACTAGATTATAGAGAACAGGGTACCAGAGAGACAGGGCTCTATATAGTACAGTAACTAGATTAAAGAGAACAGGGTACCAGAGAGACAGGGCTCTATATAGTACAGTAACTAGATTATAGAGAACAGGGTACCAGAGAGACAGGGCTCTATATAGTACAGTAACTAGATTAAAGAGAACAGGGTACCAGAGAGACAGGGCTCTAAATAGTACAGTAACTAGATTAAAGAGAACAGGGTACCAGAGAGACAGGGCTCTATATAGTACAGTAACCTGATTAAAGAGAACAGGGTACCAGAGAGACAGGGCTCTATATAGTACAGTAACTAGACAGTAACTAAAGAGAACAGGGTACCAGAGAGACAGGGCTCTATATAGTACAGTAACCAGATTAAAGAGAACAGGGTACCAGAGAGACAGGGCTCTATATAGTACAGTAACTAGATTAAAGAGAACAGGGTACCAGAGAGACAGGGCTCTATATAGTACAGTAACTAGATTAAAGAGAACAGGGTACCAGAGAGACAGGGCTCTATATAGTACAGTAACTAGATTAAAGAGAACAGGGTACCAGAGAGACAGGGCTCTATATAGTACAGTAACTAGATTATAGAGAACAGGGTACCAGAGAGACAGGGCTCTATATAGTACAGTAACTAGATTAAAGAGAACAGGGTACCAGAGAGACAGGGCTCTATATAGTACAGTAACCAGATTAAAGAGAACAGGGTACCAGAGAGACAGGGCTCTATATAGTACAGTAACTTTAAAGAGAACAGGGTACCAGAGAGACAGGGCTCTATATAGTACAGTAACTAGATTAAAGAGAACAGGGTACCAGAGAGACAGGGCTCTATATAGTACAGTAACCAGATTAAAGAGAACAGGGTACCAGAGAGACAGGGCTCTATATAGTACAGTAACCAGATTAAAGAGAACAGGGTACCAGAGAGACAGGGCTCTATATAGTACAGTAACCAGATTAAAGAGAACAGGGTACCAGAGAGACAGGGCTCTATATAGTACAGTAACTAGATTAAAGAGAACAGGGTACCAGAGAGACAGGGCTCTATATAGTACAGTAACTAGATTAAAGAGAACAGGGTACCAGAGAGACAGGGCTCTATATAGTACAGTAACCAGATTAAAGAGAACAGGGTACCAGAGAGACAGGGCTCTATATCGTACAGTAACCAGATTAAAGAGAACAGGGTACCAGAGAGACGGGGCTCTATATAGTACAGTAACTAGATTATAGAGAACAGGGTACCAGAGAGACAGGGCTCTATATAGTACAGTAACTAGATTAAAGAGAACAGGGTACCAGAGAGACAGGGCTCTATATAGTACAGTAACTAGATTAAAGAGAACAGGGTACCAGAGAGACAGGGCTCTATATAGTACAGTAACCAGATTAAAGAGAACAGGGTACCAGAGAGACAGGGCTCTATATAGTACAGTAACCAGATTAAAGAGAACAGGGTACCAGAGAGACAGGGCTCTATATAGTACAGTAACTAGATTAAAGAGAACAGGGTACCAGAGAGACAGGGCTCTAAATAGTACAGTAACTAGATTAAAGAGAACAGGGTACCAGAGAGACAGGGCTCTATATTGTACAGTAACCAGATTAAAGAGAACAGGGTACCAGAGAGACAGGGCTCTATATAGTACAGTAACTAGATTAAAGAGAACAGGGTACCAGAGAGACAGGGCTCTATATAGTACAGTAACTAGATTAAAGAGAACAGGGTACCAGAGAGACAGGGCTCTATATAATACAGTAACCTGATTAAAGAGAACAGGGTACCAGAGAGACAGGGCTCTATATAGTACAGTAACTAGATTAAAGAGAACAGGGTACCAGAGAGACAGGGCTCTATATAGTACAGTAACTAGATTAAAGAGAACAGGGTACCAGAGAGACAGGGCTCTATATAGTACAGTAACTAGATTAAAGAGAACAGGGTACCAGAGAGACAGGGCTCTATATAGTACAGTAACCAGATTAAAGAGAACAGGGTACCAGAGAGACAGGGCTCTATATAGTACAGTGACTAGATTAAAGAGAACAGGGTACCAGAGAGACAGGGCTCTAAATAGTACAGTAACTAGATTAAAGAGAACAGGGTACCAGAGAGACAGGGCTCTATATAGTACAGTAACCTGATTAAAGAGAACAGGGTACCAGAGAGACAGGGCTCTATATAGTACAGTAACCAGATTAAAGAGAACAGGGTACCAGAGAGACAGGGCTCTATATAGTACAGTAACTAGATTAATGAGAACAGGGTACCAGAGAGACAGGGCTCTATATAGTACAGTAACCAGATTAAAGAGAACAGGGTACCAGAGAGACAGGGCTCTATATAGTACAGTAACCAGATTAAAGAGAACAGGGTACCAGAGAGACAGGGCTCTATATAGTACAGTAACTAGATTAAAGAGAACAGGGTACCAGAGAGACAGGGCTCTATATAGTACAGTAACTAGATTAAAGAGAACAGGGTACCAGAGAGACAGGGCTCTATATAGTACAGTAACTAGATTAAAGAGAACAGGGTACCAGAGAGACAGGGCTCTATATAGTACAGTAACCAGATTAAAGAGAACAGGGTACCAGAGAGACAGGGCTCTATATAGTACAGTAACCAGATTAAAGAGAACAGGGTACCAGAGAGACAGGGCTCTATATAGTACAGTAACTAGATTATAGAGAACAGGGTACCAGAGAGACAGGGCTCTATATAGTACAGTAACCAGATTAAAGAGAACAGGGTACCAGAGAGACAGGGCTCTATATAGTACAGTAACTAGATTAAAGAGAACAGGGTACCAGAGAGACAGGGCTCTAAATAGTACAGTAACTAGATTAAAGAGAACAGGGTACCAGAGAGACAGGGCTCTAAATAGTACAGTAACTAGATTAAAGAGAACAGGGTACCAGAGAGACAGGGCTCTATATAGTACAGTAACCAGATTAAAGAGAACAGGGTACCAGAGAGACAGGGCTCTATATAGTACAGTAACTAGATTAAAGAGAACAGGGTACCAGAGAGACAGGGCTCTATATCGTACAGTAACCAGATTAAAGAGAACAGGGTACCAGAGAGACAGGGCTCTATATAGTACAGTAACCAGATTAAAGAGAACAGGGTACCAGAGAGACAGGGCTCTATATAGTACAGTAACCAGATTAAAGAGAACAGGGTACCAGAGAGACAGGGCTCTATATAGTACAGTAACCAGATTAAAGAGAACAGGGTACCAGAGAGACAGGGCTCTATATAGTACAGTAACTAGATTATAGAGAACAGGGTACCAGAGAGACAGGGCTCTATATAGTACAGTAACCAGATTAAAGAGAACAGGGTACCAGAGAGACAGGGCTCTATATAGTACAGTAACTAGATTAAAGAGAACAGGGTACCAGAGAGACAGGGCTCTATATAGTACAGTAACTAGATTAAAGAGAACAGGGTACCAGAGAGACAGGGCTCTATATTGTACAGTAACCAGATTAAAGAGAACAGGGTACCAGAGAGAGAGGAACTGATATCATCATGCTCAACAGCCCACTCATCGTATGGCCCCTCATCTCCTTCCCAACAAACCAATATTGAATACCAAATGTAAATCCCTAACAGCACCCTATTCCTTATGTCATGCACTCCTTCTAGTCAGAGGTAGTGCACTATATAGGGAATAGGGGGTCATTTGGGGCGCAGAACCAAGCCCAATGAGACTACTGGGAACAATCACTGCCCACTGCATAACAGTGATGTTACCGTACAGTCCGTGTGAAGTAAGACTTGGCACAGAGAAACCTAATTCTTGAGAGTTATGGCATGGAAGGGATTCAGAAAAAGTTTGTGAATTTAGAGAGAAAAAATTACCCTTACTGTCCTAAAATTACACATATCGTTTAATAGGTGACTGGCTGGTCATTAGACTACATGGGCTTGTGGTTTATTTACTGAGAAGGAGAGGTGTGTGTGTGTGTGTGTGTGTGTGTGTGTGTGTGTGTGTGTGTGTGTGTGTGTGTGTGTGTGTGTTTCTATCCAAACAAATCCCTGAAACTTAGCTCCTAGTCAGGTGTGAACCGTGCACTCTCAAACCACCATGACATACAGTTGAAGTCAGAAGTTTCCATACACTTAGGTTGGAGTCATTAAAACTCATTTTTCAACCACTCCACAAATTTCTTGTTAACAAACTATAGTTTTGGCAAGTCGGTTAGGACATCTACTTTGTGCATGACACAAGTAGTTTTTCCAACAATTGTTTACAGACAGATTATTTCACTTAATTTCCCTGTATCACAAATCCAGTGGGTCAGAAGTTTACATACACTAAGTTGACTGTGCCTTTAAACAGCTTGGAAATTCCAGAAAAGGATGTCATGGCTTTAGAAGTTCTGAAAGGCTAATTTACATAATTTGAGTAAATTGGAGGTGTACCTGTGGATGTATTTCAAGGCCTACCTTCAAACTCAGTGCCTCTTTGCTTGACATCATGGGAAAATCAAATGAAATCAGCCAAGACCTCAGTAAAAAATTGTAGACCTCCACAAGTCTGGTTCATCCTTGGGAGCAATTTCCAAACACCTGAAGGAACCACGTTCATCTGTACAAACAATAGGACGTAAGTATAAATACCATGGGACCAGGCAGCCGTCATACCGCTCAGGAAGGAGATGTATCTATATCCACAGTAAAACGAGTCCTGTAACAACATAACCTGAAAGGCCGCTCAGCAAGGAAGAAGCCACTGCTCCAAAACTGCCATAAAAAAGCCAGACTACGGTTTGCAATTGCACATGGGGACAAAGGTTGTACTTTTTGGAGAAATGTCCTCTGGTCTGATGAAACAAAAATAGAACTGTTTGGCCATAATGACCATCGTTATGTTTGGAGGAAAAAGGGGGAGGCTTGCAAGCCGAAGAACACCATCCCAACCGTGAAGCACGGGGGTGGCAGCATCATGTTGTGGGGGTGCTTTGCTGCAGGAGGGACTGGTGCACTTCACAAAATAGATGAAATCATGAGGATGGAAAATTATGTGGATATACTGAAGCAACATCTCAAGACATCAGTCAGGAAGTTAAAGCTTGGTCTCAAATGGGTCTTCCAAATGGACAATGACCCCAAGCATACTTCCAAAGTTGTGGCAAAATGGCTTAAGGACAACAAAGTCAAGGTATTGGAGTGGCCATCACAAAGCCCTGACCTCAATCCTATAGAACATTTGTGGGCAGAACTGAAAAAGAGTGTGGGAGCAAGGAGGCCTACAAACCTGACTCAGTTACACCAGCTCTGTCAGGAGGAATGGGCTAAAATTCACCCAACTTATTGTGGGAAGCTTGTGGAAGGCTACCCGAAACATTTGACCCAAATTAAACAATTTAAAGGGAATGCTACCAAATACTAATTGAGTGTATGTAAACTTCTAACCCACTGGAAATGTGAAAGAAATAAAAGCTGAAATCAATCATTCTCTCTACTATTATTCTGATATTTCATATTCTTACAATAAAGTGGTGATCCTAACTGACCTAAAATAGGGAATTTTTTAAATGTCAGGAATTGTGAGAAACTGAGTTCAAATGTATTTAGCTAAGATGTTAACTTCTGACTTCAACTGTATTTCTCTTCTAAGGGATGAGTATGGACATGGGGAATGTGTGAAGGGTTTTAGATTGATGATCAAACTAATGTGATGCTCTAGTGCTGTGTTGTAGTGATAGAAGAGGAGTCTATCTATGACACGGGGTGGTTACTGGTCTCTGTGTTGTAGTGATAGAAGAGGAGTCTATCTATGACACGGGGTGGTTACTGGTCTCTGTGTTGTAGTGATAGAAGAGGAGTCTATCTATGACACAGGGTGGTTACTGGTCTCTGTGTTGTAGTGATAGAAGATGAATCTATCTATGACACGGGGTGGTTACTGGTCTCTGTGTTGTAGTGATAGAAGAGGAGTCTATCTATGACACAGGGTGGTTACTGGTCTCTGTGTTGTAGTGATAGAAGAGGAGTCTATCTATGACACGGGGTGGTTACTGGTCTCTGTGTTGTAGTGATAGAAGAGGAGTCTATCTATGACACGGGGTGGTTACTGGTCTCTGTGTTGTAGTGATAGAAGAGGAGTCTATCTATGACACGGGGTGGTTACTGGTCTCTGTGTTGTAGTGATAGAAGAGGAGTCTATCTATGACACGGGGTGGTTACTGGTCTCTGTGTTGTAGTGATAGAAGAGGAGTCTATCTATGACACGGGGTGGTTACTGGTCTCTGTGTTGTAGTGATAGAAGAGGAGTCTATCTATGACACAGGGTGGTTACTGGTCTCTGTGTTGTAGTGATAGAAGAGGAGTCTATCTATGACACAGGGTGGTTACTGGTCTCTGTGTTGTAGTGATAGAAGAGGAATCTATCTATGACACGGGGTGGTTACTGGTCTCTGTGTTGTAGTGATAGAAGAGGAATCTATCTATGACACGGGGTGGTTACTGGTCTCTGTGTTGTAGTGATAGAAGAGGAATCTATCTATGACACGGGGTGGTTACTGGTCTCTGTGTTGTAGTGATAGAAGAGGAGTCTATCTATGACACAGGGTGGTTACTGGTCTCTGTGTTGTAGTGATAGAAGAGGAATCTATCTATGACACAGGGTGGTTACTGGTCTCTGTGTTGTAGTGATAGAAGAGGAATCTATCTATGACACAGGGTGGTTACTGGTCTCTGTGTTGTAGTGATAGAAGATGAATCTATCTATGACACGGTGTGGGTACTGGGCTCTCTGTGTTGATCATGTACTAGTCAACCTTTCTGTGTGTGTGTGTGTGTGTGTGTGTGTGTGTGTGTGTGTGTGTGTGTGTGTGTGTGTGTGTGTGTGTGTGTTATTTATAAACCAAACCCTCTTTCAGAAACTCAATCTACTCTGTACAAATGAATCTCACAGCAAAACAAAAATTATGAGGTGAACATTAAATGTGTTGGTTAATAAGGCCAACTTGTTTATTATTTTTCCTATAATTTCTCGCAGTGTGTGGTGGTGGGGAGACTTTATTATTGGAACCTGTATCTGCTTAGTTCCCATAGCAACAGTGTGCATTGGCCAACACCCATAACAGAACTACAGTCTGTCTGGCTAGGACTGAACACTGTTCATCTGTGTGACAGAAGGGAGCAAACTGTGAATACCTCTCACATCGCTTACAAGACGTAGGTGTTTCATCAGAAAACTCAATATTGTTAGTCATTTCAGCTCCAATTTACTGTTCTGTCACGCCTACCTCATGGCCATAAAAACGAATTCACACTATTTGACCAAAACGGACTTGCAGTGAAAGGGGAATGAGCATGGGGAACTCTTACAGGGACCCCTGGTGGCTGATATTAACAGTACACAGAGGACATACAAGAGACTTGTTAGGGGATGTTGGGTGCCAAACACGTATCCCATTAATGATGTGATTGCAGATCTTGGTTAAACACCATCACACAGGCTCCTTGAAGTACAGAGCCCTTGGTTAAACACCATCACACAGGCTCCCTGCAGTCCCTCCGATATAAGACCTTTAAACAGGTCAACATTCACAAGTCCGCAGGGCCAGACGGATTACCAGCATGTCCCTGATTGAGTCTGTAATACCAACATGCTTCAAGCAGACCACCATAGTCCCTGTGCCCAAGAACAGTAAGGCAACCTGCCTAAATGACTACAGGCCCGTAGCACTCACGTCCGTAGCCATGAAGTGCTTTGAAAGGTTGGTAATGGCTCACATCAACACCATTATCCCAGAAACCTTAGACCCACTCCAATTTGCATACCGCCCAAACAGATCCACAGAATATACAATCTCTATTGCACTCCACACTGCCCTTTCCCACCTGGACAAAAGGAACACTTATGTGAGAATGCTATTAATTGACTACAGCTCAGCGTTCAACACCATAGTACCCTCAAAGCTCATCACTAAGCTAAGGATCCTGGGACTAAACACATCCCTCTGCAACTGGATCCTGGACTTCCTGACGGGCCACCCCCAGGTGATGAGGGTAGGTAGCAACACATCCGCCACGGTGATCCTCAACACTGGAGCTCCCCAGGGGTGCGTACTCAGTCCCCTCCTGTACTCCCTGTTCACCCATAACTGCATGGCCAGGCATGACTCCAACACCATCATTAAGTTTGCAGACGACACAACAGTGGTAGGCCTGATCACCGACAACAACGAGACAGCCTATAGGGAGGTCAGAGACCTGGCTGTGTTGTGCCAGGACAACAACCTCTCCCTCAATGTGATCAAGACAAAGGAGATGATTGTGGACTACAGGAAAAAGAGGACTGAACACGCCCCCATTCTCATCGACAGTCATGAAGAGGGCACGACAAAATTGACTCTGTACCAGTACCCCCTGTATATAGCCTCCACATTGACTCTGTACCGGTACCCCTGTATATAGCCTCCACATTGACTCTGTACCGGTACCCCCTGTATACAGCCTCCACATTGACTCTGTACCGGTACCCCCTGTATATAGCCTCCACATTGACTCTGTACCAGTACCCCCTGTATATAGCCTCCACATTGACTCTGTACCAGTACCCCCTGTATATAGCCTCCACATTGACTCTGTACCAGTACCCCCTGTATATAGCCTCCACATTGACTCTGTACCAGTACCCCCTGTATATAGCCTCCACATTGACTCTGTACCAGTACCCCCTGTATATAGCCTCAACATTGACTCTGTACCAGTACCCCCTGTATATAGCCTCCACATTGACTCTGTACCAGTACCCCCTGTATATAGCCTCCACATTGACTCTGTACCAGTACCCCCTGTATATAGCCTCCACATTGACTCTGTACCAGTACCCCCTGTATATAGCCTCCACATTGACTCTGTACCAGTACCCCCTGTATATAGCCTCAACATTGACTCTGTACCAGTACCCCCTGTATATAGCCTCCACATTGACTCTGTACCGGTACCCCCTGTATATAGCCTCCACATTGACTCTGTACCGGTACCCCCTGTATATAGCCTCCACATTGACTCTGTACCAGTACCCCCTGTATATAGCCTCCACATTGACTCTGTACCAGTACCCCCTGTATATGGCCTCAACATTGACTCTGTACCAGTACCCCCTGTATATAGCCTCCACATTGACTCTGTACCAGTACCCCCTGTATATAGCCTCCACATTGACTCTGTACCAGTACCCCCTGTATATAGCCTCCACATTGACTCTGTACCAGTACTAGTACCTCGTTACTTTCTATTTTCTTCTTTATTTATTTGTATTATTTTTATTGTTTACTTCAGTTTATACTTTCTTAAAACGTTTTTAATTAAACCGGCATTGGTAGTTAAGGGCTTGTAAGTAAGCAGGTCTACCTGCATTCGGCGCATATGACAAATAACATTTGATTTGATTTGATTTGACCACACAGGCTCCCTACAGCACAGAGACCTTTGCAGCTTGTGCGCCATCATGCTCCCCATGAAACATCCTCTGAACCACTTCTGTCATACAGAAGTGGTTCAGTGTCCCACCGACTGAACCAAATGTTCCTCCAGCAAAAAACAGGCTTTAAAGGGATAGTTCATGCAAATGACAAAATTACACATTGGTTTTCTTACCCTTTAAGCAGTCTATGGACAATGTATTAAATAATGACAGGAATACATGCTTTTTCTTTACTTGGCCACAGTTTCAAAATGCCAACTTTTTAGCATTTGTGGCACATTCTAATGCAATTCAATGTTACCGATATCAGCATTTTAATTTGGGTGAACTATCCCTTTAACCTAACTCAAAAATAGCCTTTATTCACCAGTGGATCCTGATCACTCAGCTGTATTGGCTAGTGCAGAAATCTCTTAAGTTCCAGATCAAATGAAATGTTATGTTTTGATGCAGGCCTTCAGAATGCAAAACACACTTTCACCAACATACCTCACTTTATTGATACCTATCAAGTAATCTACGGATTCTGAGAGTCAGGGACCAAAATATGGGTTTGTTTACCGACCTTAAGCTTATGCTATAATTGTTTGGCTGCAAAATAAGTTTCAAAGTTTCAACGTTTATTCACCATGTGCCGAGGATACAACAGGTGTAGAACAATACAGTAACATTCTTACCTTGAGAGCTCTTTCCCAACAATGCAGTGATAATAATAATTATAACAATAATAATGACTAATAATAATAATTATTATTATTATTACAATGATAATAATAACAATAATAATAGAAAATATATACATTCCCAGTCCAAAATTCTGGACACACCTACTCATTCCAGGGTTTTACTTTATTTTCAATATTTTCTACTTTGTAGAATAATAGTGAAGACATAAAAATTATGAAATAGCACATGGAATTATGTAGTAATCAAAAAAGTGTTAAACAAATCAAAATATATTTTATATTTGAGATTCTTCAAAGTAGCCACCCTTTGCCTTGATGACAGCTTTGCACACTCTTGGCATCCTCTCAACCAGCTTCACCTCAAATGCTTTTCCAACAGTCTTGAAGGAGTTCCCACATATGCTGAGCACTTGTTGGCTGCTTTTCCTTCACTCTGCGGTCCAACTGGGTTGAGGTCGGGTGATTGTGGAGACAAGGTCATCTGATGCAGCACTCCATCACTCTCCTTCTTGGTCAAATAGCCCTAACACAGCCTGGAGGTGTGTTGGGCCATTGTCCTGTTGAAAAACAAATGATAGTCCCAATAAGTGCAAACCAGATGGGATGGCGTATCGCTGCAGAATGCTGTGGTAGCCATATTGTTTAAGTGTGCCTTGAATTCTAAATAAATCACAGACAGTGTCACCAGCAAAGCACCCCCACACCATCACACCTCCTCCTCCGAGCTTCACGGTGGGAACCACACATGCGGCGATCATACGTTCACCTACTCTGCATCTCACAAAGACACAGAGGTTGGAACCAAAAATATTAAATTTGGACTCATCAGACCAAAGGACAGATTTCCACCAGTCTAATGTCGATTGCTCATGTTTCTTGGCCAAAGCAAGTCTCTTCATCTTATTGGTGTCCTTTAGTAGTGGTTTCTTTGCAGCAATTCAACCATGAAGGCCTGATTCACACAGTCTCCTCTGAACAGTTAATGTTGAGATGTGTCTGTTTCTTGAACTCTGTGAAGCATTTATTTGGGTTGCAATTTCTGAGGCTGGTAACTCTAATGAACTTATCCTCTGCAGCAGAGGTAACTCTGGGTCTTTCTTTCCTGTGGCGGTCCTCATGAGAGCCAGTTTCATCATAGCGCTTGATGGTTTTTGTGACTGCACTTGAAGAAAGTTCAAAGTTCTTCAAATTTTCTGTATTGATTAACCTTCATGTCTTAAAGTAATGATGGAATGTCATTTCTCTTTGCTTATTTGAGCTGTTCTTGCCATAATATGGACTTGGTTTTTTACCAAATAGGGTCATCTTCTCTTTACTAACCCTACCTTGTCACAACACAACTGATTGGCTCAAACGCATTAAGAAGGAAAGAAATTCCACAAATTAACTTTTGACAAGGCACACCTGTTAATTAAAATGCATTCCAAATGACTACCTCATGAAGCTGGTTGAGAGAATGCCAAGAGTGTGCAAAGCTGTCATCAAGGCAAAGGGTGGCTACTTTGAAGAATCAAATGTAAAATATATTTTGATTTGTTTAATACTTGTTTTACTAAATGATTCCATATGTGTTATTTCATAGTTTAGATGCCTTTACTATTATTCTACAATGTACAATACAAAACAATAAAGAAAAAACCCTGGAATGAGTAACTGTGTCCAAACTTTTGACTGGTACTGTATATAAACATTAGAATACAAAAACACAGTCATGGGAAGCACAAATAAAACATCACAAATCAGGTGTCTATACTTCAACACCAAAGTTAGATGAGATGATACAAGATGCAGTAATGAGTATCAAAACTGTTACCTGTAATGAAACGAAGGGCACTATGGTAGATGGCATCCAAAGGTTTAAGAGTAGTAGCAGTTGCACTTTGATAAATACTATCACCATAATCAACAACAGATAAATACGATGGGAGTTAAAGAAACATGAGAATGCAAGTATAGTGTGATAAGAGATACATACTGGCTACTTCAAACGGCAGATACCTACATCGTAAGGAATTGCTTAGAGATGTCTCCCTCTTGTGGAATACATGATGACTGGCAAAGATTTTTCTTTAGTTTCAGTATTGTCAGCTATGAGCAAACAGTCTGGGGTTTCTTATTGACTGTTCTCTCTCTGGCCCCATTGATACAGAAGGCGGAGATGTGTTTGCCATAAGATGAGAGAGTAGATTTCCCAAGAAATGTGATTGTGTCAGCTATGAGCAAACAGTGCAGGGTTTCAACATTTTTTCTCAATTAAATTATATTCGGTTAAACTTTCTATGAAGTACCTACCTATAATGCTTTATCATAACATACTTTATGTGTTAAGACACTGACTATATGCGTCCATAACCACTCATAAGTGGTTATTAAAGTCTGTATGATGTTTTATAGATCATGAACTATAATGACTTGTAAGAATATATACTGCGTAATAAATAACAACCAAGCTGGTTTAAAACACAAAAAAATATAGTTATTGGGCTACACACATTAGGCGCCATAATACAGTATTATAAGGCTTTATGTGAGGCAGAAAGCCTAGTTTACATCTATGCGCAGCATTACAGGCTAAATATTATTGCGATCTGAGATGATAGATCGTTCCAGTTGTTCTCTCTCATATCTAAATGATAGGCAATGAATGTGGGCTGGTCCCTCTGCGCTCAACACTCAACACCCGGATGTGTGCGGCACTTTGACTGCATAGTAGAATCGCTGGATCCAGATAATCGACTATTTGATGGGAATCAGATCGCGGATTACGACAAAAAAATGAAATCAACTGAATCAGTGCCGTTTTGGAATCACTGACAGAATGGAGGACGATCTGGTTTCAGAGGATGATATCTGTAAGAATTTGTAATTCTCTCATTACTAACGGAATAGCTGTATGTATTGGTTTTTGTTATGCCTACTCTGCTCATCTGGCCTATATACTGTACTAGTCTAGGCAGCCTGCCTTTAGCAGGTTATTGCACGCGCGGACACTGTATCAGAACAGATTTAGTCAGAATTACTGATTAATTGATAAGAGCTACCATGAACTGAAGAAAGTTCAAATACTAGGCTATGTTATATTGCAATGTGATGGTTGTCGGCCTGCATGACAGGGCTCATATGGTTCCTCCTTATAGGATGAAACCATAGCCTTTTGATTTGCATTACTTCTGAAATATTATATTGTAGTAGTGCTTGACTTGGGCATCAGATCGCTGGAGCTGAATACCAGCACCTCAAATGTTCTACTGCTTGAGCTCCTGCACCACTTATAGAATATTAGCAGGACCTAGTTTGGGAACCCTGGTCTAGTGGTGAGGTGTTTAGCTGTTGTTTTTGCGCTAGTTTATCATTGCACTTATAAGAGGTTGGTGGAGCATTAATTGGGGAGGACAGACTCGTGATGGCTGGAGCGGAATGGGTGGAATGGTACCAAATACATCCAACACATTGTTTCCATGTGTTTAGTGCCGTTCCATTTACTCCGTTTCAGCCATTTTTATGAGCCGTCCTCTCCTCAGCAGCCTCCACTGGTTGCACTAGTTTTCTGACTTGTAATGCTCAATGTACCGTTTGATGTAGGCCTGGCAATGTTGTCCATAGTACAAGCATATAACCTCCGGGATAGACCGATCTAGGTCAGTCTCAACCAGTCTGTCAATGTTGTCTCATAAGAGAAACCAGCGTCTGTAGTCATAAAGAGTCTCAGAGTAAGAGTTCTGATCTAGGACCAGTTCCCCCCTTTCCATATAATCATATTAATTGTGATTAAAGGACTAAACTGATTCTAGATCAGCACTAAGCCACTTCATGAATACAGTAGGAAGACTACACAGACCAAATCACAGTTATCAATATAGAAACAGTTCAGTTGCCCTCACATGTTTGCCATATCCAGTATGTTGTGTAGGCAAAGTGGGAATGTAGTGAGAGTTCTACATTGATGTTTTCCCCAATGTTGATTTAACCATTAAAAAGTTCCTGGGAGGTGAAACGACGGGCAGCTATGGCTCTTATAGGCACATACATACTGCAGTTGTACCAGTGATGGACAACCCATCGGGCACAACGCTGATGCAACAACATAGAGTCTTTTCTGCGCCCTAAAAAATTATGGCACAATGGTTGTATGAACGTTTTTGTGTAGACAAACTGTCTGTTGTATCACAAAATAAATATCATCTGTATCACAACCACTGTGTCAAATGTGTTTCAGGCTACATCAGTTGCCAACCTGAGTGAGAACAGGGCCTTAGGGACCTGCTGATGGCCGTTCATTCATCCAGGCTATGGCTGCTTCTCAAATGTCACCCGTATAGTGCATTACTTATAGGCCCTGGTCAAAGGTAGTGCACTACGTAGAGAATAGGGTTCAATTTGGAATTCAGCCTATGATTGGAATTCAATCTGTTGGCCCTACAGTATTACCACAGTCTATAGAAAGACAGACATCAGGCCTCCCGAGTGGTGCTGTCACGCCCTGACCTTAGTTATCTTTGTTTTCTTTATATTTATTATTTATTATTATTATGGTTAGGTCAGGGTGTGACGAGGGTGGTTTGTTTAGTTTTTGTATTGTCTAGGGTTTTTTGTATGTCTAGGGTTTTTTGTATTGTCTAGGGTTTTTTGTATGTCTAGGGTTTTTTGTATGTCTAGGGTTTTTTGTATGTCTAGGGTTTTTTGTAAGTCTAGGTGTTTATATGTCTGTGGTTACCTAGATTGGTTCTCAATCAGAGGCAGCTATTTATCGTTGTCTCTGATTGGGGACCATATTTAGGTAGCCATATTCCTTGGGTAGTTTGTGGGTTCTTAGTCTATGTTTAGTTGCCTGTCTGCACTAGCCATATCAGCTTCACGGTTCGTTTTTGTTGTTTTGTTCAGTGTTTGTTCTTCCATTAAAATAAGTATGTACGCTTACCACACTGCGCCTTGGTCTCCTCCATACAATGAGTGTGACAGAAGAACCCACCAAAAAAGGACCAAGCAGTGTGCTAAAGAGGAGTGGACATCCTGGACCCGGGAGAAAGAGGAGTGGAAGACATGGTCCTGGGAGGAAGTAATGGCTGGGGACAAGACTCTGCCATGGAAGCAGGTGGAGATAGCACAGGAGGAACGACGACGATACGAGGGGACACGGCTAGCACGGAAGCCCGAGAGGCAGCCCCAAGATTTTATTGGGTGGGGCACACGAGGAGATTGCCTAAGTCAGGTTGGAGACCTGAGCCAACTCCTCGTGCTTACTGTGGGGAGCATGAGACTGGTCACGTACCGTGTTATGCAGAGATGCGCACGGTGTCTCCATTTCGCGTTCATAGCCCTGTGCGCTCTATTCCAGCTCCTCGCATTGGCCGGGCTAGAATGGGCATCCAGCCAGGAAGGAAGGTGCCGGCACAGCGCTCCTGGTCTCCAGTATACCTCCTTGGACCAGGATATCCTGTGCCGGCTCTGCGCACTATGTCTCTGGTGAGTCTGCACAGACCAGTGCACCCTGTGCCAGCGCCCTGTGCCAGCGCCCTGTGCCAGCGCCCTGCATTTTCAGGCTGAAAATAAACATCCAACCAGGATGGGTTGTCAGCTCTACACTCCAGACCTCCAGTGCGCCTGCACAGTCCAGTACGTCCTGTTCCTCCTCCCCGCACTCGCCCTGAGGTGCGTGTCCCCAGCCCGGTACCACCAGTGCCGGCACCAGGCCTACAGTGCGCCTTGGCAGTGCAGAGCGTCCGATGACAGTACCCAGTCCGGAGCGTCCGGCGACGGTACCCAGTCCGGAGCCTCCGGCAACGGTCCCCAGTCCACGCTGATCCACGCAGCGAGGGTCCGTTTAGTTTTTGTATTGTCTAGGGGTTTTTGTAAGTCTAGGTGTTTATATGTCTGTGGTTGCCTAGATTGGTTCTCAATCAGAGGCAGCTGTTTATCGTTGTCTCTGATTGGGGACCATATTTAGGGAGCCATATTCCTTGGGTAGTTTGTGGGTTATTAGTCTATGTTTAGTTGCCTGTCTGCTCTAGCCATAACAGCTTCACGGTTTGTTTTTGTTGTTTTGTATTAGTTTTGTTCAGTGTTTGTTCTTCCATTAAAATAAGTATGTACGCTTACCACACTGCGCCTTGGTCTCCTCCATACAACGACCGTGACAGGTGCAGTGCTAGAGGCGTCACTACAGACCTGGGTTCGATCCCAGGTCCAGCGTCGTCCGGGTTAGGGGAGGGTTTTGGCTGTGGGGGGGGGGCTTTACTTGGCTCATCGCGCTCTAGCGACTCCTGCAGGCTGACCTCGGTCGTCAGTTGAACGGTGTTTCCTCTGACACATTGGTGTGGCTGGCTTCTGGGTTAAGCGTGTGGGTGTTAAGAAGTGCGGTTGATTTGGAGGACGCGTGACTCTGAGGTTTAGAGGACGCAAGGGGAAGAAAAGGGGGGGTAAGAAAAAAGACAGGCATCAACATGAAAGCAAATAAATACATTTGACAGATCAATCCATGGCTGAGGCAGTGATCCATACATCACAAAATCCATTGGATAGATATTTAAGAGATAAGATTTACAATGGCAGCCTGGGATCAGTATGTTAACTACCTTGTTCAGGGACAGAATGACAGATATTTGCCTTGTCACCTCTTGGATTTGATATCGCAACCTTTCGGTTACTGGCCCCCCCCAACGCTCTAACCACTAGGCTACCTGCCCCCTCCTTGTGAACAGAGAGAGCCTGACGCTTGTTCCTGTTTCTCCCATCCTCCTTTCCATGGCCCATGTCTGTTCACAGTGCTCCGGTCGGAGAAGGAGTTCCACGATGCAGCAAAGAGGAATGACACGGACAAAATGCGGGAGCTGATGAAGAAAGGAGTGGACATCAAGGCCAAAAACAAAGTGAGTGCATGTACGGGATTGGAGAGCATACACACACAGTCACAGTCGTTGGCAGATACACACACATATGCACGCATGCACACACACTTACACACAATAGTTTACCACTGTCAATTGAATACGGGATGCTATGCATGTTTTTCATGATAATGACTATTGTTGTCTTGAAACCTGACTGAAAGTGAGTTCACAAGAACTTCTACTAATTCCACAAAACGTATACTAAGCTGTACTAATTCCCATTAGTAAACCACAGTGCAAATACCCAGGAAGGATTTGATCTGACAGAGTCAATGCCAGTCAGTCAGTGCCACACTGCCACTGCCAACGCTTTAGCAGCTGTAGCTTTGTTCCTGCCGTTTGTGCTTTGAAGAAAAGGAAACCAGCATCTTGTTGTCCCGGGAAAAGGATATGACCCGGATTTCACCTCACTGTGGTGAAATAACACCATCCGACTTGTTTCTCTTGGCTAGCATGGCCCAAGGTTTCACCGCTAGGTCGTTAACTGTTTCTCACTCAATGTTCTTGCAAATAAGTTGC
Source organism: Oncorhynchus clarkii lewisi (assembly GCF_045791955.1). Lineage (NCBI taxonomy): Eukaryota > Metazoa > Chordata > Actinopteri > Salmoniformes > Salmonidae > Oncorhynchus > Oncorhynchus clarkii. The sequence continues at coordinate 21,876 of NW_027258898.1, read as the reverse complement.
ATAATAAAAGTGTTTGGGGTTTTTTGCAGTAAAATATAGCATGCAACTTATGTTTTCTTCTCTGTGTTGTGATGAACTGAATTACCCTGCAGGGATCATGAAAGTATGAAGCTGTCTATGTGGTTATATAGTGGAAGTATCTTAACCTAGACTTTACATAACCTTTCAGAGCTGTTACTGTATCTGTTCCAGTGGAAAGGGAGAGAGCTTCTGTCTACCTCAAGCTTCTTTATCTGCATGCTCACGTCCACTGCAGATAAACCACCTTTCATGCCTACATTATTGTTGTGTTTTATTTCATTCTGATTCAGAACACTTTATTGTCCTACATTGGGCGATTTGGTTTGCGGCTGTAAAACAATAATATGAAAGAACAGCTACACACTAAAAACACATCAAAAGCATTTCACATTCAAATGTATTTCGCCATCCCCTCGATATGTTCTGCTGTTGTTACTCTCTCCTCTCTATCGTGTTTCTCTCCTCTATCGTGTTGTTTCTCTCTCCTCTCTCTCTCCTCTCTATCGTGTTGTTTCTCTCTCCTCTCTATCGTGTTGTTTCTCTCTCCTCTCTATCGTGTTGTTTCTCTCTCCTCGCTATCGTGTTGTTTCTCTCTCCTCTCTATCGTGTTGTTTCTCTCTCCTCTCTATCGTGTTGTTTCTCTCTCCTCTCTATCGTGTTGTTTCTCTCTCCTCTCTATCATGTTGTTTCTCTCTCCTCTCTATCGTGTTGTTTCTCTCTCCTCTCTATCGTGTTGTTTCTCTCTCCTCTCTATCGTGCTGTTTCTCTCTCCTCTCTATCGTGCTGTTTCTCTCTCCTCTCTATCGTGTTGTTACTCTCTCCTCTCTATCGTGTTGTTTCTCTCTCCTCTCTATCGTGTTGTTTCTCTATCGTGTTGTTTCTCTCTCCTCTCTATCGTGTTGTTTCTCTCTCCTCTCTATCGTGTTTCTCTATCGTGTTGTTTCTCTCTCCTCTTTATCGCGTTGTTTCTCTCTCCTCTCTATCACGTTGTTTCTCTCTCTCTCTCTATCGCGTTGTTTCTCTCTCTCTCTCCTCTATCGTGTTGTTTCTCTCTCCTCTCTATCGTGTTGTTTCTCTCTCCTCCTCTCTCACCATTCTCATTATGTTTTCTCTCTCTTCCTCCTCTCGCTCTCCACAGAAAGGCCGTACAGCGCTGCACTGGGCGGCAGGGGCTGGGAACGAGCAGGCTCTACGTCTGTTACTAGACCATAATAATGAGGTGGATGTGGAGGACAGTGTAGGTACACACACACGCTCACACTCACACTCATGCTTACACTCACACTCACAAACACACACTCATACAGACAGTATTTTATTGTGGGCTATGGCCTCACAAAGTTTATTGCAGTTACTCAGCCATGATCTGCATTTTCTAATGAACTGTGCATAAAATTGCTCATAACATCCCACCTTTGTTTATGAGCCCTTGAGACAACTCTGTCTCTGTAATGCAGTTAATTTGGGTGTATAATGAGGTAACAGTTAGAGACCCCTTCATATTCATCAGCGTAGATGTGGGGGGTCGTAGAAATGACCTTACTCAGTGTTTCTTGTCTGGTTCTCTGCACAGACACACACAAAAGTGCATGCTCGCACACACCCGCACACACACACACACACACGTATGCGCGCACACACACACGTATGCACACACACAGTAAACACCCTTTGTCTCAGGACACTGGCATTATAATGACTGTGATGAATATTTCACCAAACACAAGTAAGACACAGACAGGCAGTCTAAATGGTGATTTCATGTGTTTTGCCACTGCAATGTGTTGACTGTGTCCTGCTTGTGCTGCTGCAATGTTCTTAATTACAACAGACAAGGTTGTAGCCTACATTCTAAATGAACCTACAAAATATTCAGACCCGTTGACTTTTTAAACATTTCATTACGTTACTGCCTTATTCTAAAATGGATGAAACTGTTTTAATTCCTTTTCAATCTACACAAAATAGCCTGTAATAACAAAGAATAAACAGGTTTCTTTACATTTTGAAATAAACTGAAATATCACATTTACATAAGTATTCAGACCCTTTACTCAGTACTTTGTTGGAGCACATTTGGCAGCGATTACAGCCTTGAGACTTCTTGGGTAGGACGCTACAAGCTCGGCACACCTATATTTGGGGAGTTTCTCCCATTTTTCTCTGCAGATCCTCTCAATATCTGTAAGGTTGGATGGGGAGCGTCGCTGCACAGCTATTTTCAGGTCTCTCCAGAGATGTTAGATTAGGTTCAAGCCTAAGCTCTGGCTTGGCCACCCAAGGACATTCAGAGATTTGCCCGAAGCCACTCCTGCGTTGTCTTGACTATGTGCTTGGAGTCGATGACCTGTTGGAAGGTGAACCTTCACCCCAGTCTGAGGTCCTGAGCGCTCTAGAGCGCTCTTCATCAAGGATCTCTCTGTACTTTGCTCCGTTATTCTTTCTCTTGATCCTGACTAGTCTCCCAGTCCCTGCCGCTGAAAACATCCCCACAGCATGATGCTGCCTCCACCATGCTTCACCGTAGGGATGGTGCCATGTTTCCTCCAGACGTGAAGCTTGGCATTCAGGTCAAAGAGTTCAATCTTGTTTTCATCAGACCACAGAATCTTGTTTCTCATGGTCTGAGAGTCCTTTAGGTGCCTTTTTGCAAACTCTAAGTTAACTGTCTTGTGCCTTCTATTGAGGAGTGGCTTCCGTCTGGCCACTCTACCGTAAAGGCCAGATTGTTGGAGTGCTGCAGAGATGTCCTTCTGGAAGGTTCTCCCATCTCTACAGAGCAACTCTGAAGCTCTGTCAGTGACCATCGGGTTCTTGGTCACCTCCCTGACCAAGGCCCTTCTCCCCCGATTGCTCAGTTTGGCTGGGTGGCCAGCTCTAGGAAGAGTCTTGGTGGTTCCAAACTTCTTCCATTTAAGGATGATGGAGGCCACCTTGTTGTTGGGGACCTTCAATGCTGCAGAATTTTTTTGGTGTACCCTTACCCAGATCCGTGCCTCAACACAATCCTGTCTCGGAGGGCTATGGAAAATTTTTGCTCTGACATGCACTGTCAACTGTGGGACCTTACATAGACAGGTGTGTGCCTTTCCAAATCATGTCCAATAAGTTGAATTTACCACAGGTGGACTCCAATCAAGTTGTATGGAAACGGGATGCACCTGAGCTCAATATCGAGTCTCATAGCTTGAAAACAATTCTAAAGCCCATTTTTTTCTTTGTCATTATGGGATATTGTGTGTAGATTGATGAGGGAAAAAGTATTTCATCCATTTTAGAATAAGGCTGTAACATAACAACATTTGGAAAAAGTAAAGTGGTCTGAATACTTTCCGATTGCACTGTATACATTACATTCAAAAGGTATTCCCACCCCTTGACTTTTTCCAAATGTTGTTGTGTTACGGCCTGAATTTAAAATGTATTCAATTGAGATTGTGTCACTGGCCTACTACACACAATACCTCATAATGTCAATGTGTAATTATGTTTTTAGTAGTGTTTACAAATTAATTAAAAAAAATAAAAGCTGAAATGTATTGAGTCAATAAGTATTCAACCGCCAAGCCTAAATAAATTCAGGAGTAAAAATGTGCTGAACAAGTCACATAATCAATTGCATGGTGCAATAATAGTGTTTAACATGATTTCTGAATGACTACCTTCTCTCTTTACCCCACACATACAATTATATGTAAGGTCCCTCAGTCGAGCGGTGAATTTCCAACACAGATTCAATGACAAAGACCAAGGACATGTTCTAATGCCTAGCAAAGAAGGGCTTTGAGAAATAAAATAAAAAAAGCAGACATTGAATATCCTTTTGAGCAGATACAGGCATCTTTCCTAACTCAGTTGCCGAAGAGGATGGAAACCACTCAGGGATTTCACCATGAGGCCAATGGTGACTATAAAACAGTTAGAGTTTAATACCTGCGATAGGAGTAAACTGAGGATGGATCAACAACATTGTAGTTACTCCACAATACTAACCTACATGACAGAGTGAACACAACACAACATGCCTACCACTTTTAAGCTGCAAAATATTTTTTATTGTGAGACAAACAAGAAATAAGACAAAAAAACAGAACTTGAGCGTGCATAACTATTCCCCCTCAAGTCAAAACTTTGTAGAGCCACCTTTTTGCAGAAATTACAGATGCAAGTCTCTTGGGATATGTCTTTATAAGCTTGGCACATCTTGCCACTGGGAGTTTTGCAAAACTGCTCCATCTCCTTCAATTTGGTTGTGTTCCGTTGGTATACAGCAATCTTTAAGTCATACCACAGATTCTCAATTGGATTGAGGTCTGGGCTCTGACTAGGCCATTCCAAGACAATTAAATGTTTCCCCTTAAACCACTCGAGTGTTGCTTTAGCAGTATGCTTAGGGCCATTGTCCTGCTGGATGGTGAACCTCTCAAATCTCTGGAAGACTGAAACAGGTTTCCCTCAAGAATTTCCCTGTATTTAGTGCCATCCATCATTCCTTCAATTCTGACAAGTTTCCCAGTCCCTGCCGATAAAAAAACATGGTTATTTAAAAAATGTTTTAACCAGGTAGGCCAGTTGAGAACAAGTTCTCATTTACAACTGCAACCTGGCCAAGATAAAGCAAAGCAGTGCAACAAAAAATAAGAGTTACACATGGGATAAACAAAAGTACAATCAATAACACAATAGAAATATATATATACAGTGTGTGCAAATGGAGTAAGGAGGTAATGCAATAAATAGGCCATAGTAGTGAAGTAATTACAATTTAGCAAATTAACACTGGAGTGATAGATGTGCAGATGATGATGTGCAAGTAGACATACTGGTGTGCAAAAGAGGTAGTTAGTTGGATTGGCTATTACAGATGGGCTGTGTACAGCTGCAGTGATTGGTAAGCTGCTCAGATAGCTGATGCTTAAAATTATTGAGGGAGACATAAGTTTCCAACTTCAGCGATTTTTGCAATTCGTTCCAGTCATTGGCAGCAGAGACCTGGAAGGAAAGGCGGCCAAAGGAGTTGTTGGCTTTGGGGATGACCAGTGAGATACACCTGCTGGAGCGTGTGCTACGGGTGGGTGTTGTTATGGTGACCAGTGAGCTGAGATGAGGCAGAGCTTTACCTAGCAAAGACTTATAGATGACCTGGAGCCAGTGGGTCAGCCGAATATGTAGCGAGGGCCAGCCGATGAGAGCATACAGGACGCAGTGATGGGTGGTATATGGGGCTTGGTGACAAAACGGATGGCACTGTGATAGACTGCATCCTGTTTGCTGAGTTGGTGTGTTGGAGACTATTTTGTAGATGACATCGCCAAAGTCGAGGATCGGTAGGATAGTCAGTTTTACGAGGGTATGTTTAGCAGCGTGAGTGAAGGAGGCTTTGTTGTGAAATAGATTCTAGATTTAATTTTGGATTGGAGATGCTTAATGAGTCTGGAAGGAGAGTTTACAGTCTAGCCATACACCTAGGTATTTGTAGTTGTCCACATATTCTAAGTCAGAACTGTCCATAGTAATGACGCAAGTCGGGCGAGCGGGTGCGAGCAGCGATCGGTTGAAGAGCATGTATTTAGTTTTACTAGCGTTTAAGAGCAGTTGGAGGCCACAGAAGGAGTGTTGTATGGCATTGAAGCTCGTTTGGAGGTTTGTTAACACAGTGTCCAAAGAAGGGCTAGAAGTATACAGAATGGTGTCGTCTGCGTAGAGGTGGATCAAGGAATCACCCGCAGCAAGAGCGACATCATTGATATATACAGAGAAAAGAGTCGGCCCGAGAATTGAACCCTGTGGTACCCCCATAGACTGCCAGAGGTCTGGACCACAGGCCTTCCGATTTGACACACTGAATTATATCTGAGAAGTAGTTGGTGAACCAGGTGAGGCAGTCATTTGAGAAACCAAGGCTGTTGAGTCTACCGATGAGAATACGGTGAGTGACAGAGTCGAAAGCCTTGGCCAGGGCGATGAAGACGGCTGCACAGTACTGTCTTTTATCGATGGCGGTTATGATATCGTTTAGTATCTCAGAGTGATGAGAGGTGTTGGGTTTGCGCCAGATATAGCGTTTTCCTTGATGGCCAAAAAGCTCAATTTTAGTCTCATCTGACCAGAGTACCTTCTTCCATATGTTTGGGGAGTCGCCCACGTGCCTTTTGGCAAACACCAAACGTGTTTGCTTATTTTTGTTCTTTAAGCAATGGCTTTTTTTGCCAGTTCTGTGGAGTGTACTGCTTGAAGTGGTCCTATGGACAGATACTCCTATCGCCGCTGTGGAGCTTTGCAGCTCCTTCCTATCTTTGTTCTCTTTGTTGCCTGTCTGACTAATGCCCTCCTTGCCTGGTCCATGAGTTTTGGTGGGCAGCCCTCTCTTGGCAGGTTTGTTGTGGTGACATATTCTTTCCATTTTTTAATAATGGATTTAATGGTGCTCTGTGGGATGTTCAAAGTTTCAGATAGTTTTGTATAACCCAACCTTGATCTATACTTCTCCACAACTTTGTCCCTGACCTGTTTGGCGAGCTCCTTGGTCTTCATGGTGCCGCTTGCTTAGTGTAGTTGCAGACTCTGGGGTCTTTCAGAACAGGTGTATATATACTGAGATCACGTGACAGATCATGTGACACTTAGATTGCACACAGGTGGACTTTATTTAACTAGTTATGTGACTTCTGAAGGTAATTGGTTGCACCAGATCATATTTACGACACGCAGGTGCGCGTAACGATGGTGACAGGTGTGCGCCATAACGAGCAGCCTGATGACCTAGAGGCCTGAGAGGGAGCACACTTGACACAGAGACAAATTCCCCTTTCAGCAGGACAATAACCTAAAACACAAGGCCAAATATACACTGGAGTTGCTTCCCAAGACAACATTGAATGTTCCTGAGTGGCCTACTGTAGTTACAGCTTTGACTTAAAACGGCTTGAAAATCTATGGAAAGACTTGAAACTGGCTGTCTAGCAATGATCAACAATCAACTTGACAGAGCTTGAAGAATCTTTCAAATAATAATGTGCAAATATTGTACAATCCATGTGTTCTCAGGTGTGATTCTAACATGTATTGACTCATGGGTGTGAACACCTATGTACATTTGATATTTTTGTATTTAATTAACAATAAATTAGCAACACTTTCTAAAAACATGTTTTCACTTTGTCGTTATGGGGTATTGTGTTAAGATGGGTGAAAAAAGCAACAATTTTATCCATGTTGAATATCAGGCTTTAAAACAACATTTGGAATAAGTCAAGGGGAAAATACTTTCTGAAGGCACATATTATATATGAGGCAGAGATGTAGGCTACATAATCATGGAGATCAAATCGGCTGCGAGTCCAGAAGAGGGTGAGTAAAGTGAACAGCAGCAGATACTTAGAAAATGTGTGTTCATTCTATTTCTACAACATGCTGTCCCTTCTCAGTTTGGTATGAATCCTCTGCTGCTGGCAGCCTGGTTCGGTCGCCTCAAGATCCTACAGATCCTCGTGGCCTCTGGCGCAAAGCTCAACTGTGAAAACAAAGTAAGTTATACAATTAATTACATGAATTGACCCAATTCAATGGAACGGATCCTACCCCCAATGATGTAAAAACGCGGATAGAACTACATCATGCAATTACCTTCATGTTTTAGTCTTTTAATTGTGTCTATTCTACAATTGTGTCTAATTGTAACTAGTCATAGCTTGTGTAATTCAGGCAAACAATATGCTGTTTGTATTCACACCTATGCACACAAAAGAAAAGCCAACTTAACCAATTGCTTAATCAGGGGTACTCTGTGTTGGCTGGACTTCAAAATGACAAGAAGTTGAGCTGATGTGTTCAAGTTTGTTCACTCAACAAATACTGCTCGAAGTTAGCTGAATTTGAACAAGCTTGTTGAGTAAAATTACAAATTCATGTTTGCTCAAAACCAATCATCTTCATATTTCCCTGCAGGTTTGTTCTCAGAATTGTTGATTAATCTTATGCTACATTTTTCTGAACTAACCCAATCTGTTAGTAGTTGGACTTATTGCACCAGTTACTGAGATGGCTGTTCCAGTTTAGATGATTTAGGTCTCATTAATCAAACTTCTCTACCCCAGCAGTCAATTTTGGACATCCTTACTCTGGCTGGATTCTTCAAAAAATTACACATCACTTTGCAAGCCAGCATACTGTGTTTTGCAGGGTTGTGTCAGACCAGTGTGTTATGGTGTAATTAGACCCTCAAAGAATGATACATTGTCATAAAGAGTTTAATTTGAAAAATAACATTCACAAACATTTTAGCATCCAGGCAATGGCGGAACAATTTCTACATATTACGCCTTTAAAGCTTGCAAATATAGTGCTCTGTAAGTTAATTTATGTCATAATAATTTACTGACTGACTTGACTTAAGCCTTTGGCTCCTATGAGGAGCATAGGCCATTGACAAATGTACTCCATCTTACTAGGTTTGGGGCAAGTGTCACGTCCTGACCTTAGAGACGTTTTATTTCTCTATTTGGTTAGGTCAGGGTGTGATTTGGGTGGGCATTCTATGTTTTCTATTTCTTTGTTTTTGGCCAAGTGTGGTTCCCAATCAGAGGCAGCTGTCTATCATTGTCTCTGATAGGGAATCATACTTAGGCAGCCTTTTCCCACTTAATGTTGTGGGTAATTATTTATTTTCTGTGTGTGTTTGTGTGCTCCACGGTTGCGTCACGTTCGGTTTCTGTTTACCTGTTTTTTGTTGTGAAGGTTTCACTTTATTAAAGATGTGGAATTACATGCACGCTGCTCCTTGGCTCATCTATGACAGGGAGTTTGAAGACAGTGAACGTGACAGCAAGTCTTCCAGATCACACCACTTGAGGCGGCTTTCAGTCATTTCTGTCTTACAATTCATTTTTGTATTATAATAAGACTTATAATATGTTATGTATCCGTCTCTCTGTCAGAATGGTCTGGGCCTGCTGCACTGTGCCGCCCAGCGGGGTCATAGCAGAGTGCTGGAGTTCATCATGGAGGACCTAGTAGAGGATGTACTGCTGGACAGGGTGGACAATGTGACTGCCCCACACCACATTACCGGTTCTTCACTAGCACGCTTTCTGCACTTTCCTAGTTCTTCCAAAGACCTTTCATAGCAAATTCCTTGAACTTGTATTTTCCTGGGAGTGCTTTCCTTTCCCAGTACTTTCCCAGTACTGTCCTAGGGCTTTCCTTATACTCTCCCTGTGTGTGCTTTAGTCTCAACCCTGCCTGGTTACAGGATTTACAAGGGAAATTGATGACACAATTTAAAAAATCTTGTTTACTTTAAGAATTTGATTGATGCAGTATCACCACCCTCTGTGCACAACAGATACCTTGAGGGTTTACTATGCTTCCTATTATTTATCCTGTGCCATGTTGGATGTGTTTACTAGGATGTCAAACCTGCTTGTCGCATGTTGGCTGGACATCAGTGACATCAAGCCCCACCCCCAACAGCCAACTGTCGCTTACAGAGTGACAGACTAGTCCCTTGCTCTGTTGGCTAAAACAGTTGGCTTGTGTGTTTGTGCAGGAGGTTATTAGTTTGAGCCCTGCTTGGGGCAGAACAGAAGACACTGTTATTCCATACTGTCAATACTTTCATACTGTAATTTGGTCATATTGTCATTAGTGTCATTTGGTCATGCTGTGATGTTGTCATTACTGTTACTGTCTTCTTCTAGTTAATCCCTCACTCCCTGTTTTACTGTCAGTCTGGGAAGACAGCGTTTCACCTGGCTGCAGAACATGGACAACTAGAGGTGGTTGAGTTCCTCATCGGTATGGGCTGCACTCACGGCCTCAAGGATAAGGTAGGTTCAGACGTTGACACACGTGCACACATACACACTTATAGGTTAATACATGATTAGGCTAGTGTTACAGTAGTGAGAGAGTAAACATCAACTTTAAACACCTTTGGAAAATGCGTTTACATTACTTTTCGTGTGTGTTTGTAACATGTTATCATGTAAATATAGCATGATGTCTTTGTGTTTTTATATATTGTATAGGATGAAAACATGGCCATCCATCTAGCAGCCAAGCATGGACATAACGAGGTCCTGCAGAAGTTAGTTGAGACAGGAGTGGACATTGACGAGAGAAACATAGTGAGTAAAGAACATATTGTCACTGTCAGGTGTGGTGTAGGGTTAAAAGCAGCCCAGAAACTACATTTTATATTCAATGCCTTTTAGCTGTCGTGGTTCCTGCTTCACTTTATATGGATAATGATGAGAAAAAATAGTTTACTATTAATTTATGTTTTGCTTCTAAACCTTTATTTTGCCAGGAAATAACTAATTCTATTTCACTATAATAACAATTAGGGTTACTGCTACTTGTTCTATTTTATATGGTTGATTATTCCCTATTCTGTTGATAGAATGTAAAGCTGATGGAGGCCTGTTGTGACGTGATATTTGGTTCTCCAGGACGGACTGACACCTCTGCACCTGTCCTCTGATGGAGGTCACTATGAATGTGTCAAACTACTGCTGGAGGCCTGCTGTAATGTCAACGCGCTGACAAACGTAAGGGTCAACTTTCAATTAACTATAACTCATAAAGGCTTTATAGAGCATTCATCTATATATTCATATAGCTGTAAACGTATGGACAGAGGACCACCTAGAAGTGTGTGCTTCCTATGCACTGACTGGGACCTTCTCTTCCAAGACAATGATGTTAAAACCCTTGCAGAGACAGGCATGGATGATAATACATGATTTCTAAAGCATCTAAATATGTCAAAGAGTTTATAAAGACTTTAAGTCAATTGTAATTAGTTTAAAGTAGTACCTGATTATCACACTTACATTTAAGACTGAATCTGAGATGGATGGATAGATAATTGGATGGATAGATAATTGGATGGATAGATAATTGGATGGATAGATAATTGGATGGATAGATAATTGGATGGATAGATAATTGGATAGATAGATAATTGGATGGATAGATGTATAATGTCAAAGTGCCAACTAATGTGTAAGACTGAGAGGTACGTTAGTGAGTCTGAACTGTGACCTGTCCCACTATGTTGTTGTCTGTGCAGAAGAATATGAATGCCCTCCACTACGTGGCCCAGCACGGCTTTGAGAGGGAAACCAGTCTGCTGCTGGAGGCGGGCGTCAACACAGACACGGTGGATGGCGTGAGTATGCAACCAACCTTTAACCATACTGTACATGCTACACTAGTTTGTGCATCGGTTAGCTCCCCTGTAGGAATAGTTGGTAGCACTTATTGCAACTTGGTTAGCTCCTCTTTCAAATTACAATAGTGAACAGCCAGGTCTTTTAGTTAAGCCCAACAGCTCAGAATACACCAGTAGGGTTCAGCATCTGCACCATGTCTTCTCCACTTTCTCTTTTTCCTAACTTTTTCCTACTCAGAGAATTGGTGCCACATTTGTTGTATAATTTAGTGCATGTCCTATATTGATGTTTTCAGTAAGTGTTTTATTTATTTTATTTTTTAAGGAGTAGGACAGTCCCACTCGTCTCATATGTTTGTTGTATTGGATAGAGAGAGTCAATAAACAGGTGTTCTGACATGCTAGTTGTAAACCCATGCTGCAGCAGTAGGGTCCTGGAGGCAGCAGCTTAGACCACTGGATCCGCCCAAGACACAAAAGGTGTTTTTTCAGTGCCTCAGTGCAGAATAGGTTCTCTCCATAGATCTTTGTTTTAGTTTGTGTCTGAAACAAGACCACAAGCTACAGTACAACAGGCCTTTTCCTCCCACGTACCACTAATCAAAAGAGAACCATCGCACTCCCCCAGAAGCTTGGCTGGTGTGTAAAACCTGCCAATTCAGACAAACAAAGAGGTGTAATGGGTTCTTACTGAATACCTGTCTGTGTAAGTTATCCCTGATGCAGTGACCATTATAAAACACAGTGAATAATGAAATAAGATTTATGCAACGTCTTTTTGAGTGCGAACTCATTACACCTCCTTGTTCCTCAGACTGTTGGTGCATTTAAAGCAGGCCTTAAGACTCATCTCTGTCGGCTGGACTAGCCTCGTTCCTAGACTCCTATTGTTGTTTTCATGATATTGTTATATATTTTTTAAATGTCTTTACTGTATTTCCTAGTTTATATTTCATTTTATGCACTTTGAGATTATTCTTGCATAATGAAAAGCGCTCTACAAGTATAACTTATTATTATTATTTACGTGGCATCTGTATGTGGTAACCATCAATGTGTATCTAATTTTACCTTGTGTTTTGAACAGCAACACACATCCCCTCTTCACACCGCCGTGCTCCACAATCACACCGAGGTGGTACGGCTGCTAATAGACGCTGAATGTGATCTGGACATATCTGACAATGTGAGTAATGTTTCCACTCTCTGGGCGTTACAGTAAACACCTTACTGTATGGAAACATTCTATACAATGCATTCAATGATTTGTTAGGTCAATGGTGCATCGTGTACCTTAGTGTCTGTATCGATTCTGAGTCATCGTGTACCTTAGTGTCTGTATCGATTCTGAGTCATCGTGTACCTTAGTGTCTGTATCGATTCTGAGTCATCGTGTACCTTAGTGTCTGTATCGATTCTGAGTCATCGTGTACCTTAGTGTCTGTATCGATTCTGAGTCATCGTGTACCTTAGTGTCTGTATCGATTCTGAGTCATCGTGTACCTTAGTGTCTGTATCGATTCTGAGTCATCGTGTACCTTAGTGTCTGTATCGATTCTGAGTCATCGTGTACCTTAGTGTCTGTATCGATTCTGAGTCATCGTGTACCTTAGTGTCTGTATCGATTCTGAGTCATCGTGTACCTTAGTGTCTGTATCGATTCTGAGTCATCGTGTACCTTAGTGTCTGTATCGATTCTGAGTCATCGTGTACCTTAGTGTCTGTATCGATTCTGAGTCATCGTGTACCTTAGTGTCTGTATCGATTCTGAGTCATCGTGTACCTTAGTGTCTGTATCGATTCTGAGTCATCGTGTACCTTAGTGTCTGTATCGATTCTGAGTCATCGTGTACCTTAGTGTCTGTATCGATTCTGAGTCATCGTGTACCTTAGTGTCTGTATCGATTCTGAGTCATCGTGTACCTTAGTGTCTGTATCGATTCTGAGTCATCGTGTACCTTAGTGTCTGTATCGATTCTGAGTCATCGTGTACCTTAGTGTCTGTATCGATTCTGAGTCATCGTGTTGCTTAGTGTCTGTATCGATTCTGAGTCATCGTGTTGCGTGATCTGTGTTTGAAGTTGTGCACATTATCATTGAGGTAAAGACCATAGAACAGAAGGCTTCTGTACAGTATACTGCCATAACACTTGTAACACTAATGACCTAATTCATCTCTTTTTTTCCCCTCTTTTTCTGTCTCACTCTCTCGTTCTTTCTCCCTTCCCTCTCTACCTCCTTCATTACAGAGGCTCCAGACAGCCCTGCACATCGCAGCAGAGCATGGAAGACAGGACATCGCTGAGATGATCCTCATAGCTGGGGTTAACCTCAAACTACTGGATAAGGTATTTGATTTAATCTAATTTTAAAGGGTAATTTTTTTATCTGGTTTTTTATTTACCTTTAGAAGTGAAGTGATCCATTAAAACATGGCGCAGCAAACAAGAACGCCTGTATGTGGGAGTTGTAATGGATTGTTAATAACGCGTGGATAAAACGCATTTCAAGAGGTTATCTAAATTCCAATGTGGTTGGACAACTCATTGAGGGTATCAATCACTGAAGATATGGTATCTAAATCGTATCAATACAGATAACGTGTTTCACTGACAGTCACACTTGCAATAAAAATTCAATAATGTCAACTTTATTTTCCTTGATGGTAAAATTGCATTGGAAACAATGCTGTGTATTAAAATAACTCATATCATATAATACAAACATTTAACATCAGAATTCCCAACACACTTAAACACAATTTCTAAGAAAGCTTCCATTTTCATATCTCATCAGTCTGGCACAGCAGATGCTTCCTCCTGTGAGTAATAGTCCTGAGACTAGGTTAACATCTCATGGGCTCACTGGATTAATGAAATAATTTCCCCTATTCCCGTTAAAGTGTGTTTAAAGGGCTCAAGCATTATTTAATTCCAGTCTGAAGACTATGCCAGGATCCTGTTAATCAGAGCACACCGGAGAAAAGCATTTTGCAACAGAAAACAACAACAAGTATTGCTTATTAGATACGTTTAGGTAGTACCTCTCATTTCACTGTTTCTCCCCGAATTAGTGCTAATGAACTGGACCCACGACCCAGGTGAATTGGTGCTAATGAACTGGACCCGGGTGAAGTAGTGCTAATGAACTGGACCCGGGTGAAGTAGTGCTAATGAACTGGACCCGGGTGAATTAGTGCTAATGAACTGGACCCGGGTGAAGTAGTGCTAATGAACTGGACCCAGGTGAAGTAGTGCTAATGAACTGGACCCAGGTGAATTAGTGCTAATGAACTGGACCCGGGTGAATTAGTGCTAATGAACTGGACCCGGGTGAAGTAGTGCTAATGAACTGGACCCAGGTGAAGTAGTGCTAATGAACTGGACCCAGGTGAATTAGTGCTAATGAACTGGACCCAGGTGAAGTAGTGCTAATGATCTGGACCCAGGTGAAGTAGTGCTAATGAACTGGACCCAGGTGAAGTAGTGCTAATGATCTGGACCCAGGTGAAGTAGTGCTAATGAACTGGACACACGGCCCAGGTGATGTACTGTATGTCATATTGAATCCAGTGTTGTGGCTGTGTGTTGGTACTCTCAGCAGGGGAAGACTTCTCTGGAGGTGGCAGCCAGAGGAAACCATGTCATCTTAGTGGACATGATCATCAAAGCAGACCGGTTTTACAAGTGGGAAAAGGTAGGTTCATATTTAAACGCGCCTGCAGCTCTACTTTGTTCATGTTGAGATCGACTACTTTAGGTCTTCGCAGCTGTACCAGATCATCACGATTCCGGAATGAGTGTTTTGGAATTTCAGAATTAAATATCAGTCTGCTTCGCAGCTCAACTGCAATGCAGTCAATCTCAAACACACACCCTTTATTTGTGTACCAGGACAACGTGATCAGCGATGATGATTCGTGGCTGGGGAAGCAGCTGAGCTTTAAGCAGGACCACCAGGTGGAGACCCAGCACCTGCGCTCTGTCACGTGGAGGCTGGCCACCAAAGACCTGTCCCGCGGGGAGTGGAAGAGTCTCGCACAACACTGGGGCTTCACGGATGCCCACATACGCTCCATAGAGCAGCAGTGGACAGGTGAAGTGTTGGCTTGGTCTAGAAATAACCCCCAGAGCCTAGCTCGTTGTTTTCAGATCTGAAGCAATCACATAGGTCTAAGTGAAAATTCAACTTTCCATCTAGCTTTCTATCTGATTTTAAGGGCGTTTCCGCCATATTGCTTACATTCATATGATTCCTTCAGATCTGTAAACACCAAAGAGCCTAAGGAGTTAGCAGCCTGGGCGGACAGGTAGCCTTTAGGTGAGAGAGGCTGACCAGTAGCCAGAGGGTTGCTGGTTCAACCTAGAGGGTTAATTGACAGATCCCAGGTACCATATCCTGCCCTTGTGCCCTTGAGCAAGGCACTTAAGCCCAGAACTGTCCTTATTGTAGCCCACCTATTTTATATAAGTCTCTTATGACATTCACATATGTTAGGTACAAAGAGCTTCAAGGAGCATGGGCACCGTATGTTGCTGATCTGGCTGCATGGAGTAGTCATCGCAGGGGAGAACCCAATCAAAGGCTTGTATGAGGGACTGACGGGGATCTCCAGGACCGACCTAGCTGGTGAGTCAATGGAACGGGGGACGGGAGTCAACACCCATCAGGTATTCGAACCTGAGCACCAGGGCACAATGGGCGAATAGCATTTTTTTAAATAAAAAACAACAATGGATGTTCTTATCGGACTGTACTGTCCAATCATTGTCAGTCATTTCATGCCTACTGAACACTGCCCAGCTTCCCTCTAGACCACACTGCTGTCTAGCCTGGGGGAGGTAGTTGTCCAAAAGCTTTGAGCATATTATGTAGTGGTGTAAAGTAACTAAGTAAAAATACTTAGAGTAGTTTAAGTAGTACTTCAATCTTTTGGTATTTGTTTCATTAGCCCATTGTTGATATAGTCCAAAAATGTTTTGCATGTCAGCAATGAAGTTTTCATGATATATAAGTAGAGAAATACAGCCGGTAAGATGCATTTTGCATCATAAGAGGATGCATCACACTGGCTGTATTTCTGTACTTTGAAAGGGTATCTGAACTTTACTTTATTATTTATATTGTTGACAACTTTTAGTTTTATTCTAAAACAGTCCTAAAGCAAATATGTACTTTTTACTCCCATACATTTCCCTGTCACCCAAAAGCACTGGTCACATTTTGAGTGCTCAGGTAGGACAGCAATATAATCCAATTCAATTACCAATATAACAGGTTTTCATCCCTACTGCCACTTTTCTGGCGAACTCACTATTATGTCTGAGTTTTGGAGTGTGCCCCTGGCTCTCCGTAAATTTAAAAAACAAGAGAATTGTATCGTCTGGTTTGCTTAATATAAGGAATTTGATGTATAGTATTTACTTGTACTTTTCTCAAGAATGACAATTTAGTACTTTTTCCACCACTGATATTGTGCTTATTAATTACATAAGTACATTAAATGCTGGTTTGACCATCTTTTATCATCTCTACCAGTAATGGTCCGTAGCCCGTAGGTCAACTTGAATGAACAAAGAAGTTTCCTTTTTCTTTCTTTCAACAGAAAGCATCAGACAGAAGGCAAATGCAGACACAAGCTCTCCCAAGAAATGCACCGCCATGTGAACAAGTCCATCCTGAAACACACTGTTGTACTGCAGGAATAAATGCCCATTTCAGGGTTCAAAACTAAAAATAGTGTCTGAATAAAGTTAACACACTGAACAAAATATAAATGCAACATGTAAAGTGTTGGTCCCATGTTTCATGAGCTGAAATAAATGATCTCAGAAATGGTGCATTTGCACAAAAAGCTTATTTCTCTCAAATTTTGTGCACAAATTTGTTTACATCCCTGTTAGTGAGCATATCTCTTTTGCCAAGATAATCCATCTGCCTGACAGGTGTGGCATATCAAGAAGCTGATTAAACAGCATGATCATTATACAGGTGTACCTTGTGCTGGGAACGATAGAAGGCAACTCCAAAATGTACAGATTTGTCACACAACACAATGCAACAGATGTCTCATGTTTTGAGGGAGCATGAAATTGGAATGCTGACTGCATGAATGTCCACCAGAGCTGTTGCCAGAGAATTTAATGTCCATAAGCCTCAAGTCATTTGAGAGAATTTGGCAGTACGTCCAACCGGCCTCACAACCACAGACCACAGGTATGGCGTTATGTGAGCGAGCGGTTTGCTGCTGTCAACGTTGTGGACAGAAAGCCCCATGGTGGCGGTGGGGTTATGGTATGGGCAGGCATAAGCTACAGACAACGAACACAACTGCATTTTATCGATGGCAATTTGAATGCACAGAGATACCGTGACAAGATTCTGAGGCACATTGTCATGCCATTCATCCGCCGCCATCACCTCATGTTTCATCATGATAATGTACGGCCCCATGTCGCAAGGATCTGTACACAATTCCTGGAGGCTGAACATTTCCCAGTTCTTTCATGTCCTGCGTACTCACCAGACATGTCACCTGTTGAGCATGTTTGGGATGCTCTGGATCTACGTGTATGACAGTGTGTTCCAGTTCCTGCCAATATCCAGCAACTTTGCACAGCCATTGAAGAGGAGTGGGACAACATTCCATAGCCTTATCAACTCTATGTGAAGGAGATGTGTCGCGCTGCATGAGGCAAATGGTGGTGAAACCAGAGACTGACTGGTTTTCTGATCCAAGGTATCTGTGACCAACAGATGCATATCTGTATTCCCAGTCATGTGAAATCCATAGATTAGGACCTAATTCATTCATTTCAATTGACTGCTGTCCTGATATAAACTGTAACTCAGTAAAATCTTTGAAATTGTTGCATGTTGTGTTTATATTTTTGATCTGTATATATTTAATGCTTATGGAGGCACCCATGTAAATATATCTAATATGTTATGGTGCCCCGCAACCTGTAATTCGACCCCTGGATCAGTCAAGGATCCATATATGTCTGTCATACAGAGAACTATAGCAGTCAGTGTTTTTCTCTAAGTTCAACTGAATTAAATGTTAAGAGTTTTTTTGTGTGTGGGTGGTGCACTGTAAATGTGAAAAATATTTGCTCTACTGGTGCAGGTGCAATGAAAATAAATGTTCTACTGAGCCATTATATTTCCATATTCAAGGCACGGCCTAACTATCTAGGCACCATGCATTTAAGACCACTTGTTGTTTAGCCTAAAAGGCAAAGAGGGCATAATAAATTAACAATCACCATCTTTTTCATGCCTGAAAATAAAACAAACATTCTACCATTTAATGTTTTCATACCTGAGAAATAAAACATGTTTTCTCTCTACATCTGCCATATTAATAGAATGCTTTTTTCAATGTTTTACTAGCGAGACCACTTGTTTTATACTGCTTTCAGCTGTGTGGTGAAGTATTCCACATTGCTCTCTTCTGTACTGGACTGCAATGCCAACTCAGTCTACTAAATTACAACTGTTCATGACTATGCAGCTCAATAACTAAAATAGGTGATGGTTCTACCACATGGTAGATTTTTACCATAAAATGCCATACATATTGTGTAAAGATCAGTTTTTAACAAATGCTTAATTGTTTTCTATTTTCTTGTATTGATGGACAATGCACTGGGATGGACTGTTATTTAGTTGATCACTGTTTGGCTTGTACATTTAGTTCAATTAAACAATTGATGATCAACAACTGATGAGGTATGAATTTGTTAATTGACTTTCTATACAAACATTTTAGTGAAACTTTTTCTTTAAAAATATATATTTTAAGTGTATTTTGAAGATTTATTGATGTATTAAAACAGATGAAATAGATGACAGGGATATAGTGGAGAGTGAGTGGTGGAACAGGGGATCAAACTGCTGCCTTCACTATCATTTGATCCAGGGGGCAGCAGAATTACCACTAGACCAGGGTTCCCCAACTGGCAGCCTGCGAGCCAAATTCTGTGCTTTTCTTTGGCATCCCAAGTTTTCTGAATACCAAGAAATCAGCTTCAATTGATTTTAATTTGGTAAATCTGTTCCCAATTATTTCCACGAATAATAGAGACATGTGATAAGCAAGGTTTGAAAGTACGTTATATTTCAATATATCTGTTTGGGCTTCTTGCAGTTAATTTGCAGTTTACAAATAATTTGTAATTACACTACTGTTCAAAAGTTTGGGGTCGCTTAGAAATGTCCTTGTTTTTGAAAGAAAAGCACATTTTTTTGTCCATTTAAAATAACATCAAATTGATCAGAAATACAGTGTAGACATTGTTAATGAGGTGACTCCGGAATGCTGAACTTCTAGGCAGAGTTGCAAAGAAAAAGCCATATCTCAGACTGGCCAATAAAAAATTAAACAAATATTAAGATGGGCAAAAGAACACAGACACTGGACAGAAGAACTCTGCCTAGAAGGCCAGCATCCCAGAGTCGCCTCTTCACTGTTGACGTTGAGACTTGTGTTTTGAGGGTACTATTAAATGAAGCTGCCAGTTGAGGACTTGTGAGGCGTCTGTTTCTCAAACTAGACACTAATGTACTTGTCCTCTTGCTCAGTTGTGCACCGGGGCCCCCCACTCTTCTTTCTATTCTGGTTAGAGCCAGTTTGCGCTGTTCTGTGAAGGGAGTAGTACACAGCGTTGTACCAGATCTTCAGTTCCTTGGCAATTTCTCGCATGGAATAGCCTTAATTTCTTAGAATAGACTGACAAGTTTCAGAAGAAAGTTCTTTGTTTCTGGCCATTTTGAGCCTGTAATCGAACCCACAAATGCTGATGCTCCAGACACTCAACTGGTCTAAAGGGCAGTTTTATTGCTTCTTTAATCAGAACAACAGTTTTCAACTGTGCTAACATAATTGCAAAATGGTTTTCTAATGATCAATTAGCCTTTTAAAATTATAAACTTGGATTAGCTAACACAACGTGCCATTGGAACACACGAGTGATGGTTGCTGATAATGGGTCTCTGTACACCTATGTAGATAAAAACATTAAAATAAAAAAAATCAGCAGTTTCCAGCTACAAAAGTCATTTACAACGTTAACAATGTCTACACTGTATTTCTGATCAATTTGAAGTTATTTTATTGGACACAAAAAAAGTGCTTTTTTCAAAAACAAGTTTTTAAAATTTATTTTTTATTTCAACTTTATTTAACCAGGTAGGCTAGTTGAACAAGTTCTCATTTGCAACTGCGACCTGGCCAAGATAAAGCAAAGCAGTGTGACACAGACAACAACAACAGTTACACATCGAGTAAACAATAAACAAGCCAATAACACAAACAAATCAATGACACAGTAGAAAAAAGAAAGTCTATATACAGTGTGTGCAAAAGGCTTGAGGAGGTAGGCAATAAATAGGCCATAGGAGCGAATAGTTACAATTTAGCAGATTAACACTGGAGTGATAAATGAGCAGATGATGATGTGCAAGTGGAGATACTGGTGTGCAAAAGAGCAGAAAAGTAAATCAAATAAAAACAGTATGGGGATGAGGTAGGTAGATTGGGTGGGCTATTTAGAGATGGACTATGTACAGCTGCAGCGATCGGTTAGCTGCTCAGATAGTTGATGTTTAAAGTTGGTGAGGGAAATAAAAGTCTCCAACTTCAGCGATTTTTGCAAATCATTCCAGTCACTGGCAGCAGAGAACTGGAATGAAAGGCGGCCAAATGAGGTGTTGGCTTTGGGGATGATCAGTGAGATATACCTGCTGGAACGTGTGCTACGGGTGGGTGTTGTTATCGTGACCAGTGAACTGAGATAAGGCAGAGCTTTACCTAGCATAGACTTATAGATGACCTGGAACCAGTGGGTCTGGCGACGAATATGTAGCGAGGGCCAGCCGACTAGAGCATACAGGTCACAGTGGTGGGTGGTCTAAGGTGATTTGGTAACAAAACGGATGGCACTGTGATAGACTGCATCCAGTTTGCTGAGTAGAGTGTTGGAAGCTATTTTGTAGATGACATAGCCGAAGTCGAGGATCGGTAGGATAGTCTGTTTTACGAGGGTGAGTTTGGCGGCGTGAGTGAAGGAGGCTTTGTTGCGAAATAGAAAGCTGATTCTAGATTTGATTTTTGATTGGAGATGTTTAATATGAGTCTGGAAGAAGAGTTTACAGTCTAGCCAGACACCTAGGTATTTATAGTTGTCCACATATTCTAGGTCGGAACCGTCCAGGTTGGTGATGCTAGTCGGGCTGGCGGGTGCGGGCAGCGAATGGTTGAAAAGCATGCATTTGGTTTTACTAGCGTTTAAGAACATTTGGAGGCCACGGAAGGAGTGTTGTATGGCATTGAAGCTCGTTTGGAGGTTAGTTAGCACAGTGTCCAAGGAAGGGCCAGAAGTATAAAGAATGGTGTCGTCTGCGTAGAGGTGGATTTGGGAATCGCCCGCAGCAAAAGTGACATCATTGATATATACAGAGAAGAGAGTCGGCCCGAGAATTGAACCCTGTGAGACTGCCAGGGGTCCGGACAACATGCCCTCCGATTTGACACACTGAACTCTGTCTGCAAAGTAGTTGGTGAACCAGGCGAGGCAGTCATTAGAAAAACCAAGGCTATTGAGTCTGCCGATAAGAATACGGTGATTGACAGAGTCGAAAGCCTTGGCCAGGTCGATGAAGACGGCTGCACAGTA
>NW_027258897.1:0-48712 GCF_045791955.1 Oncorhynchus clarkii lewisi | reverse complement strand
TTTGGGTGACCAGGTGCACGTTTTCAATCACCAGTTGCACGGAGGATTAATAGCAATCTGCATCCATCATGATTTCTTAAAGTGTCCATAAAGCACTAAGGACGGCCCCGACCGAGACAGGGCCTTAGTGGGGTGCTCCCATAGCGGGGAATAATGACAGGAGTGCATTTAAATTCATTTTGAACCATATTTAATATTTTGGGTGACCAGGTGCATATTTCAAATCACCAGTTGCACAGAGGATTAATAGCAATCTGCATCCATCGTGATTTCTTAAAGTGTCTAAAAAGCACTCAAGGACGGCCCTGACAGAGACAGGGCCGTAGTAGGGTACTCCCCTAGCGGGCTATATCAATAGAATGACGGGTAAAAGTATTTAAAACCGTTTTTAAAATTTTGGGTGACCAGGTGCACGTTTTCAATCACCAGGTGCACGGAGGAAAATGAGCATTTGCATCCATAGTCATATTTTAAACCGTCCATAAAGCACTCAGGGCCGGCCCTGAGAGAGAGAGAGAGAGAGAGAGAAAAAAAAAAAAAATCATACCTTCCATAAATAATTCGGACCGGCCCCCATTGAAAAGGTCCGTAGTAGGGTGCATCATTATCGGACATGAATATATGGAACACCGCTAAGCGCATTGAGAACCATGATTTGGGTGACCAGGTGCACGTTTTCAATCACCAGTTGCACGGAGGATTAATAGCAATCTGCATCCATCATGATTTCTTAAAGTGTCCATAAAGCACTAAGGACGGCCCCGACCGAGACAGGGCCTTAGTGGGGTGCTCCCATAGCGGGGAATAATGACAGGAGTGCCTTTAAATTCATTTTGAACCATATTTAATATTTTGGGTGACCAGGTGCACATTTCAAATCACCAGTTGCACAGAGGATTAATAGCAATCTGCATCCATCGTGATTTCTTAAAGTGTCCATAAAGCACTAAGGACGGCCCCGACCGAGACAGGGCCTTAGTGGGGTGCTCCCATAGCGGGGAATAATGACAGGAGTGCATTTAAATTCATTTTGAACCATATTTAATATTTTGGGTGACCAGGTGCATATTTCAAATCACCAGTTGCACAGAGGATTAATAGCAATCTGCATCCATCGTGATTTCTTAAAGTGTCTAAAAAGCACTCAAGGACGGCCCTGACAGAGACAGGGCCGTAGTAGGGTACTCCCCTAGCGGGCTATATCAATAGAATGACGGGTAAAAGTATTTAAAACCGTTTTTAAAATTTTGGGTGACCAGGTGCACGTTTTCAATCACCAGGTGCACGGAGGAAAATGAGCATTTGCATCCATAGTCATATTTTAAACCGTCCATAAAGCACTCAGGGCCGGCCCTGAGAGAGAGAGAGAGAGAGAGAGAAAAAAAAAAATAAAAATCATACCTTCCATAAATAATTCGGACCGGCCCCCATTGAAAAGGTCCGTAGTAGGGTGCATCATTATCGGACATGAATATATGGAACACCGCTAAGCGCATTGAGAACCATGATTTGGGTGACCAGGTGCACGTTTTCAATCACCAGTTGCACGGAGGATTAATAGCAATCTGCATCCATCATGATTTCTTAAAGTGTCCATAAAGCACTAAGGACGGCCCCGACCGAGACAGGGCCTTAGTGGGGTGCTCCCATAGCGGGGAATAATGACAGGAGTGCCTTTAAATTCATTTTGAACCATATTTAATATTTTGGGTGACCAGGTGCACATTTCAAATCACCAGTTGCACAGAGGATTAATAGCAATCTGCATCCATCGTGATTTCTTAAAGTGTCCATAAAGCACTAAGGACGGCCCCGACCGAGACAGGGCCTTAGTGGGGTGCTCCCATAGCGGGGAATAATGACAGGAGTGCATTTAAATTCATTTTGAACCATATTTAATATTTTGGGTGACCAGGTGCATATTTCAAATCACCAGTTGCACAGAGGATTAATAGCAATCTGCATCCATCGTGATTTCTTAAAGTGTCTAAAAAGCACTCAAGGACGGCCCTGACAGAGACAGGGCCGTAGTAGGGTACTCCCCTAGCGGGCTATATCAATAGAATGACGGGTAAAAGTATTTAAAACCGTTTTTAAAATTTTGGGTGACCAGGTGCACGTTTTCAATCACCAGGTGCACGGAGGAAAATGAGCATTTGCATCCATAGTCATATTTTAAACCGTCCATAAAGCACTCAGGGCCGGCCCTGAGAGAGAGAGAGAGAGAGAGAGAAAAAAAAAAAAAAAATCATACCTTCCATAAATAATTCGGACCGGCCCCCATTGAAAAGGTCCGTAGTAGGGTGCATCATTATCGGACATGAATATATGGAACACCGCTAAGCGCATTGAGAACCATGATTTGGGTGACCAGGTGCACGTTTTCAATCACCAGTTGCACGGAGGATTAATAGCAATCTGCATCCATCATGATTTCTTAAAGTGTCCATAAAGCACTAAGGACGGCCCCGACCGAGACAGGGCCTTAGTGGGGTGCTCCCATAGCGGGGAATAATGACAGGAGTGCATTTAAATTCATTTTGAACCATATTTAATATTTTGGGTGACCAGGTGCATATTTCAAATCACCAGTTGCACAGAGGATTAATAGCAATCTGCATCCATCGTGATTTCTTAAAGTGTCTAAAAAGCACTCAAGGACGGCCCTGACAGAGACAGGGCCGTAGTAGGGTACTCCCCTAGCGGGCTATATCAATAGAATGACGGGTAAAAGTATTTAAAACCGTTTTTAAAATTTTGGGTGACCAGGTGCACGTTTTCAATCACCAGGTGCACGGAGGAAAATGAGCATTTGCATCCATAGTCATATTTTAAACCGTCCATAAAGCACTCAGGGCCGGCCCTGAGAGAGAGAGAGAGAGAGAGAGAAAAAAAAATAAAAATCATACCTTCCATAAATAATTCGGACCGGCCCCCATTGAAAAGGTCCGTAGTAGGGTGCATCATTATCGGACATGAATATATGGAACACCGCTAAGCGCATTGAGAACCATGATTTGGGTGACCAGGTGCACGTTTTCAATCACCAGTTGCACGGAGGATTAATAGCAATCTGCATCCATCATGATTTCTTAAAGTGTCCATAAAGCACTAAGGACGGCCCCGACCGAGACAGGGCCTTAGTGGGGTGCTCCCATAGCGGGGAATAATGACAGGAGTGCATTTAAATTCATTTTGAACCATATTTAATATTTTGGGTGACCAGGTGCATATTTCAAATCACCAGTTGCACAGAGGATTAATAGCAATCTGCATCCATCGTGATTTCTTAAAGTGTCTAAAAAGCACTCAAGGACGGCCCTGACAGAGACAGGGCCGTAGTAGGGTACTCCCCTAGCGGGCTATATCAATAGAATGACGGGTAAAAGTATTTAAAACCGTTTTTAAAATTTTGGGTGACCAGGTGCACGTTTTCAATCACCAGGTGCACGGAGGAAAATGAGCATTTGCATCCATAGTCATATTTTAAACCGTCCATAAAGCACTCAGGGCCGGCCCTGAGAGAGAGAGAGAGAGAGAGAGAAAAAAAAAAAAAATCATACCTTCCATAAATAATTCGGACCGGCCCCCATTGAAAAGGTCCGTAGTAGGGTGCATCATTATCGGACATGAATATATGGAACACCGCTAAGCGCATTGAGAACCATGATTTGGGTGACCAGGTGCACGTTTTCAATCACCAGTTGCACGGAGGATTAATAGCAATCTGCATCCATCATGATTTCTTAAAGTGTCCATAAAGCACTAAGGACGGCCCCGACCGAGACAGGGCCTTAGTGGGGTGCTCCCATAGCGGGGAATAATGACAGGAGTGCCTTTAAATTCATTTTGAACCATATTTAATATTTTGGGTGACCAGGTGCACATTTCAAATCACCAGTTGCACAGAGGATTAATAGCAATCTGCATCCATCGTGATTTCTTAAAGTGTCTAAAAAGCACTCAAGGACGGCCCTGACAGAGACAGGGCCGTAGTAGGGTACTCCCCTAGCGGGCTATATCAATAGAATGACGGGTAAAAGTATTTAAAACCGTTTTTAAAATTTTGGGTGACCAGGTGCACGTTTTCAATCACCAGGTGCACGGAGGAAAATGAGCATTTGCATCCATAGTCATATTTTAAACCGTCCATAAAGCACTCAGGGCCGGCCCTGAGAGAGAGAGAGAGAGAGAGAGAAAAAAAAAAAAAAAATCATACCTTCCATAAATAATTCGGACCGGCCCCCATTGAAAAGGTCCGTAGTAGGGTGCATCATTATCGGACATGAATATATGGAACACCGCTAAGCGCATTGAGAACCATGATTTGGGTGACCAGGTGCACGTTTTCAATCACCAGTTGCACGGAGGATTAATAGCAATCTGCATCCATCATGATTTCTTAAAGTGTCCATAAAGCACTAAGGACGGCCCCGACCGAGACAGGGCCTTAGTGGGGTGCTCCCATAGCGGGGAATAATGACAGGAGTGCATTTAAATTCATTTTGAACCATATTTAATATTTTGGGTGACCAGGTGCACATTTCAAATCACCAGTTGCACAGAGGATTAATAGCAATCTGCATCCATCGTGATTTCTTAAAGTGTCCATAAAGCACTAAGGACGGCCCCGACCGAGACAGGGCCTTAGTGGGGTGCTCCCATAGCGGGGAATAATGACAGGAGTGCATTTAAATTCATTTTGAACCATATTTAATATTTTGGGTGACCAGGTGCATATTTCAAATCACCAGTTGCACAGAGGATTAATAGCAATCTGCATCCATCGTGATTTCTTAAAGTGTCTAAAAAGCACTCAAGGACGGCCCTGACAGAGACAGGGCCGTAGTAGGGTACTCCCCTAGCGGGCTATATCAATAGAATGACGGGTAAAAGTATTTAAAACCGTTTTTAAAATTTTGGGTGACCAGGTGCACGTTTTCAATCACCAGGTGCACGGAGGAAAATGAGCATTTGCATCCATAGTCATATTTTAAACCGTCCATAAAGCACTCAGGGCCGGCCCTGAGAGAGAGAGAGAGAGAGAGAGAAAAAAAAAAAAAATCATACCTTCCATAAATAATTCGGACCGGCCCCCATTGAAAAGGTCCGTAGTAGGGTGCATCATTATCGGACATGAATATATGGAACACCGCTAAGCGCATTGAGAACCATGATTTGGGTGACCAGGTGCACGTTTTCAATCACCAGTTGCACGGAGGATTAATAGCAATCTGCATCCATCATGATTTCTTAAAGTGTCCATAAAGCACTAAGGACGGCCCCGACCGAGACAGGGCCTTAGTGGGGTGCTCCCATAGCGGGGAATAATGACAGGAGTGCCTTTAAATTCATTTTGAACCATATTTAATATTTTGGGTGACCAGGTGCACATTTCAAATCACCAGTTGCACAGAGGATTAATAGCAATCTGCATCCATCGTGATTTCTTAAAGTGTCCATAAAGCACTAAGGACGGCCCCGACCGAGACAGGGCCTTAGTGGGGTGCTCCCATAGCGGGGAATAATGACAGGAGTGCATTTAAATTCATTTTGAACCATATTTAATATTTTGGGTGACCAGGTGCATATTTCAAATCACCAGTTGCACAGAGGATTAATAGCAATCTGCATCCATCGTGATTTCTTAAAGTGTCTAAAAAGCACTCAAGGACGGCCCTGACAGAGACAGGGCCGTAGTAGGGTACTCCCCTAGCGGGCTATATCAATAGAATGACGGGTAAAAGTATTTAAAACCGTTTTTAAAATTTTGGGTGACCAGGTGCACGTTTTCAATCACCAGGTGCACGGAGGAAAATGAGCATTTGCATCCATAGTCATATTTTAAACCGTCCATAAAGCACTCAGGGCCGGCCCTGAGAGAGAGAGAGAGAGAGAGAGAAAAAAAAAAAAAAAATCATACCTTCCATAAATAATTCGGACCGGCCCCCATTGAAAAGGTCCGTAGTAGGGTGCATCATTATCGGACATGAATATATGGAACACCGCTAAGCGCATTGAGAACCATGATTTGGGTGACCAGGTGCACGTTTTCAATCACCAGTTGCACGGAGGATTAATAGCAATCTGCATCCATCATGATTTCTTAAAGTGTCCATAAAGCACTAAGGACGGCCCCGACCGAGACAGGGCCTTAGTGGGGTGCTCCCATAGCGGGGAATAATGACAGGAGTGCATTTAAATTCATTTTGAACCATATTTAATATTTTGGGTGACCAGGTGCATATTTCAAATCACCAGTTGCACAGAGGATTAATAGCAATCTGCATCCATCGTGATTTCTTAAAGTGTCTAAAAAGCACTCAAGGACGGCCCTGACAGAGACAGGGCCGTAGTAGGGTACTCCCCTAGCGGGCTATATCAATAGAATGACGGGTAAAAGTATTTAAAACCGTTTTTAAAATTTTGGGTGACCAGGTGCACGTTTTCAATCACCAGGTGCACGGAGGAAAATGAGCATTTGCATCCATAGTCATATTTTAAACCGTCCATAAAGCACTCAGGGCCGGCCCTGAGAGAGAGAGAGAGAGAGAGAGAAAAAAAAAAAAAATCATACCTTCCATAAATAATTCGGACCGGCCCCCATTGAAAAGGTCCGTAGTAGGGTGCATCATTATCGGACATGAATATATGGAACACCGCTAAGCGCATTGAGAACCATGATTTGGGTGACCAGGTGCACGTTTTCAATCACCAGTTGCACGGAGGATTAATAGCAATCTGCATCCATCGTGATTTCTTAAAGTGTCTAAAAAGCACTCAAGGACGGCCCCGACCGAGACAGGGCCTTAGTGGGGTGCTCCCATAGCGGGGAATAATGACAGGAGTGCATTTAAATTCATTTTGAACCATATTTAATATTTTGGGTGACCAGGTGCACATTTCAAATCACCAGTTGCACAGAGGATTAATAGCAATCTGCATCCATCGTGATTTCTTAAAGTGTCCATAAAGCACTAAGGACGGCCCCGACCGAGACAGGGCCTTAGTGGGGTGCTCCCATAGCGGGGAATAATGACAGGAGTGCATTTAAATTCATTTTGAACCATATTTAATATTTTGGGTGACCAGGTGCATATTTCAAATCACCAGTTGCACAGAGGATTAATAGCAATCTGCATCCATCGTGATTTCTTAAAGTGTCTAAAAAGCACTCAAGGACGGCCCTGACAGAGACAGGGCCGTAGTAGGGTACTCCCCTAGCGGGCTATATCAATAGAATGACGGGTAAAAGTATTTAAAACCGTTTTTAAAATTTTGGGTGACCAGGTGCACGTTTTCAATCACCAGGTGCACGGAGGAAAATGAGCATTTGCATCCATAGTCATATTTTAAACCGTCCATAAAGCACTCAGGGCCGGCCCTGAGAGAGAGAGAGAGAGAGAGAGAAAAAAAAAAAAAAAAATCATACCTTCCATAAATAATTCGGACCGGCCCCCATTGAAAAGGTCCGTAGTAGGGTGCATCATTATCGGACATGAATATATGGAACACCGCTAAGCGCATTGAGAACCATGATTTGGGTGACCAGGTGCACGTTTTCAATCACCAGTTGCACGGAGGATTAATAGCAATCTGCATCCATCATGATTTCTTAAAGTGTCCATAAAGCACTAAGGACGGCCCCGACCGAGACAGGGCCTTAGTGGGGTGCTCCCATAGCGGGGAATAATGACAGGAGTGCCTTTAAATTCATTTTGAACCATATTTAATATTTTGGGTGACCAGGTGCACATTTCAAATCACCAGTTGCACAGAGGATTAATAGCAATCTGCATCCATCGTGATTTCTTAAAGTGTCCATAAAGCACTAAGGACGGCCCCGACCGAGACAGGGCCTTAGTGGGGTGCTCCCATAGCGGGGAATAATGACAGGAGTGCATTTAAATTCATTTTGAACCATATTTAATATTTTGGGTGACCAGGTGCATATTTCAAATCACCAGTTGCACAGAGGATTAATAGCAATCTGCATCCATCGTGATTTCTTAAAGTGTCTAAAAAGCACTCAAGGACGGCCCTGACAGAGACAGGGCCGTAGTAGGGTACTCCCCTAGCGGGCTATATCAATAGAATGACGGGTAAAAGTATTTAAAACCGTTTTTAAAATTTTGGGTGACCAGGTGCACGTTTTCAATCACCAGGTGCACGGAGGAAAATGAGCATTTGCATCCATAGTCATATTTTAAACCGTCCATAAAGCACTCAGGGCCGGCCCTGAGAGAGAGAGAGAGAGAGAGAGAAAAAAAAAAAAAATCATACCTTCCATAAATAATTCGGACCGGCCCCCATTGAAAAGGTCCGTAGTAGGGTGCATCATTATCGGACATGAATATATGGAACACCGCTAAGCGCATTGAGAACCATGATTTGGGTGACCAGGTGCACGTTTTCAATCACCAGTTGCACGGAGGATTAATAGCAATCTGCATCCATCATGATTTCTTAAAGTGTCCATAAAGCACTAAGGACGGCCCCGACCGAGACAGGGCCTTAGTGGGGTGCTCCCATAGCGGGGAATAATGACAGGAGTGCCTTTAAATTCATTTTGAACCATATTTAATATTTTGGGTGACCAGGTGCACATTTCAAATCACCAGTTGCACAGAGGATTAATAGCAATCTGCATCCATCGTGATTTCTTAAAGTGTCTAAAAAGCACTCAAGGACGGCCCTGACAGAGACAGGGCCGTAGTAGGGTACTCCCCTAGCGGGCTATATCAATAGAATGACGGGTAAAAGTATTTAAAACCGTTTTTAAAATTTTGGGTGACCAGGTGCACGTTTTCAATCACCAGGTGCACGGAGGAAAATGAGCATTTGCATCCATAGTCATATTTTAAACCGTCCATAAAGCACTCAGGGCCGGCCCTGAGAGAGAGAGAGAGAGAGAGAGAAAAAAAAAAAAAAAATCATACCTTCCATAAATAATTCGGACCGGCCCCCATTGAAAAGGTCCGTAGTAGGGTGCATCATTATCGGACATGAATATATGGAACACCGCTAAGCGCATTGAGAACCATGATTTGGGTGACCAGGTGCACGTTTTCAATCACCAGTTGCACGGAGGATTAATAGCAATCTGCATCCATCATGATTTCTTAAAGTGTCCATAAAGCACTAAGGACGGCCCCGACCGAGACAGGGCCTTAGTGGGGTGCTCCCATAGCGGGGAATAATGACAGGAGTGCATTTAAATTCATTTTGAACCATATTTAATATTTTGGGTGACCAGGTGCACATTTCAAATCACCAGTTGCACAGAGGATTAATAGCAATCTGCATCCATCGTGATTTCTTAAAGTGTCTAAAAAGCACTCAAGGACGGCCCTGACAGAGACAGGGCCGTAGTAGGGTACTCCCCTAGCGGGCTATATCAATAGAATGACGGGTAAAAGTATTTAAAACCGTTTTTAAAATTTTGGGTGACCAGGTGCACGTTTTCAATCACCAGGTGCACGGAGGAAAATGAGCATTTGCATCCATAGTCATATTTTAAACCGTCCATAAAGCACTCAGGGCCGGCCCTGAGAGAGAGAGAGAGAGAGAGAGAAAAAAAAAAAAAAATCATACCTTCCATAAATAATTCGGACCGGCCCCCATTGAAAAGGTCCGTAGTAGGGTGCATCATTATCGGACATGAATATATGGAACACCGCTAAGCGCATTGAGAACCATGATTTGGGTGACCAGGTGCACGTTTTCAATCACCAGTTGCACGGAGGATTAATAGCAATCTGCATCCATCATGATTTCTTAAAGTGTCCATAAAGCACTAAGGACGGCCATAAAGCCGACCGAGACAGGGCCTTAGTGGGGTGCTCCCATAGCGGGGAATAATGACAGGAGTGCATTTAAATTCATTTTGAACCATATTTAATATTTTGGGTGACCAGGTGCACATTTCAAATCACCAGTTGCACAGAGGATTAATAGCAATCTGCATCCATCGTGATTTCTTAAAGTGTCTAAAAAGCACTCAAGGACGGCCCTGACAGAGACAGGGCCGTAGTAGGGTACTCCCCTAGCGGGCTATATCAATAGAATGACGGGTAAAAGTATTTAAAACCGTTTTTAAAATTTTGGGTGACCAGGTGCACGTTTTCAATCACCAGGTGCACGGAGGAAAATGAGCATTTGCATCCATAGTCATATTTTAAACCGTCCATAAAGCACTCAGGGCCGGCCCTGAGAGAGAGAGAGAGAGAGAGAGAAAAAAAAAAAAAATCATACCTTCCATAAATAATTCGGACCGGCCCCCATTGAAAAGGTCCGTAGTAGGGTGCATCATTATCGGACATGAATATATGGAACACCGCTAAGCGCATTGAGAACCATGATTTGGGTGACCAGGTGCACGTTTTCAATCACCAGTTGCACGGAGGATTAATAGCAATCTGCATCCATCATGATTTCTTAAAGTGTCCATAAAGCACTAAGGACGGCCCCGACCGAGACAGGGCCTTAGTGGGGTGCTCCCATAGCGGGGAATAATGACAGGAGTGCCTTTAAATTCATTTTGAACCATATTTAATATTTTGGGTGACCAGGTGCACATGGTCCTTTTGGGTGACCAGGTGCACGCCGGTCTTTGGGTGACCAGGTGCACGCCGGTCTTTGGGTGACCAGGTGCACATGGTCCTTTTGGGTGACCAGGTGCACGCCGGCCTTTGGGTGACCAGGTGCACGCCGGCCTTTGGGTGACCAGGTGCACACGGTCCTTTTGGGTGACCAGGTGCACATGGTCCTTTTGGGTGACCAGGTGCACGCCGGTCTTTGGGTGACCAGGTGCACGCCGGTCTTTGGGTGACCAGGTGCACATGGTCCTTTTGGGTGACCAGGTGCACATGATCCTTTGGGTGACCAGGTGCACGCCGGCCTTTGGGTGACCAGGTGCACATGGTCCTTTTGGGTGACCAGGTGCACGCCGGCCTTTGGGTGACCAGGTGCACGCCGGCCTTTGGGTGACCAGGTGCACATGGTCCTTTTGGGTGACCAGGTGCACATGATCCTTTGGGTGACCAGGTGCACGCCGGCCTTTGGGTGACCAGGTGCACATGGTCCTTTTGGGTGACCAGGTGCACAAGTTCCATTTGGGTGACCAGGTGCACGCCGGCCTTTGGGTGACCAGGTGCACATGATCCTTTGGGTGACCAGGTGCACGCCGGCCTTTGGGTGACCAGGTGCACATGGTCCTTTTGGGTGACCAGGTGCACAAGTTCCATTTGGGTGACCAGGTGCACAAGTTCCATTTGGGTGACCAGGTGCACAAGTTCCATTTGGGTGACCAGGTGCACGCGGTTCATAACAGCGCGGTTATCTGCTTTAATGTCCGAGGAGGGGTGCTTAAGTGTGGGTGCCCTGGTTCACCTGGTATGCAAGGTTGTGGAGGTGGGGGGGGGGGTCCCCTGCTGGTATCATCCCCGAAATAGAGGGGTGATACCCGGGTGGTGAGTAAGGGCCTACCAGCCTGGAGGTCAATAGCTCCAGGGGGTAAGCTCTACTGTCATGTCCGTAAATAGAGTGGTGTTACCCGGGTTTTGAACCATATTTTAATTTTTGGGTTACCAGATGCACACGGGTCTTTTGGAAAACAATCACAATCTGCATCCATCGTAATATATGAAACTGTATATAAAGCACTGAAGGACGGCCCTGACCGAGAGAGGGCCGTAGTAGGGCACTCCCCTAGCGGGCTATATCAATAGAATGACCGGTAAAATGATTTAAAACAGTTTTATAATTTTTGGGTGACCAGGTGCACGTTTTCAATCACCAGGTGCACGGAGGAAAATGAGCATTTGCATCCATAGTCATATTTTAAACCGTCCATAAAGCACTCAGGGCCGGCCCTGAGAGAGAGAGAGAGAGAGAGAGAAAAAAAAAAAAATCATACCTTCCATAAATAATTCGGACCGGCCCCCATTGAAAAGGTCCGTAGTAGGGTGCATCATTATCGGACATGAATATATGGAACACCGCTAAGCGCATTGAGAACCATGATTTGGGTGACCAGGTGCACGTTTTCAATCACCAGTTGCACGGAGGATTAATAGCAATCTGCATCCATCATGATTTCTTAAAGTGTCCATAAAGCACTAAGGACGGCCCCGACCGAGACAGGGCCTTAGTGGGGTGCTCCCATAGCGGGGAATAATGACAGGAGTGCCTTTAAATTCATTTTGAACCATATTTAATATTTTGGGTGACCAGGTGCACATTTCAAATCACCAGTTGCACAGAGGATTAATAGCAATCTGCATCCATCGTGATTTCTTAAAGTGTCCATAAAGCACTAGGACTCCCCGACCGAGACGGGCCCTGACAGAGACAGGGTGACCAGGTGCATATTTCAAATCACCAGTTGCACAGAGGATTAATAGCAATCTGCATCCATCGTGATTTCTTAAAGTGCGGGCTATATCATATAGAATGACGGGTAAAAGTATTTAAAACCGTTTTTAAAATTTTGGGTGACCAGGTGCACGTTTTCAATCACCAGGTGCACGGAGGAAAATGAGCATTTGCATCCATAGTCATATTTTAAACCGTCCATAAAGCACTCAGGGCCGGCCCTGAGAGAGAGAGAGAGAGAGAGAGAAAAAAAAAAAAAAAATCATACCTTCCATAAATAATTCGGACCGGCCCCCATTGAAAAGGTCCGTAGTAGGGTGCATCATTATCGGACATGAATATATGGAACACCGCTAAGCGCATTGAGAACCATGATTTGGGTGACCAGGTGCACGTTTTCAATCACCAGTTGCACGGAGGATTAATAGCAATCTGCATCCATCATGATTTCTTAAAGTGTCCATAAAGCACTAAGGACGGCCCCGACCGAGACAGGGCCTTAGTGGGGTGCTCCCATAGCGGGGAATAATGACAGGAGTGCATTTAAATTCATTTTGAACCATATTTAATATTTTGGGTGACCAGGTGCATATTTCAAATCACCAGTTGCACAGAGGATTAATAGCAATCTGCATCCATCGTGATTTCTTAAAGTGTCTAAAAAGCACTCAAGGACGGCCCTGACAGAGACAGGGCCGTAGTAGGGTACTCCCCTAGCGGGCTATATCAATAGAATGACGGGTAAAAGTATTTAAAACCGTTTTTAAAATTTTGGGTGACCAGGTGCACGTTTTCAATCACCAGGTGCACGGAGGAAAATGAGCATTTGCATCCATAGTCATATTTTAAACCGTCCATAAAGCACTCAGGGCCGGCCCTGAGAGAGAGAGAGAGAGAGAGAGAAAAAAAAAAAAATCATACCTTCCATAAATAATTCGGACCGGCCCCCATTGAAAAGGTCCGTAGTAGGGTGCATCATTATCGGACATGAATATATGGAACACCGCTAAGCGCATTGAGAACCATGATTTGGGTGACCAGGTGCACGTTTTCAATCACCAGTTGCACGGAGGATTAATAGCAATCTGCATCCATCATGATTTCTTAAAGTGTCCATAAAGCACTAAGGACGGCCCCGACCGAGACAGGGCCTTAGTGGGGTGCTCCCATAGCGGGGAATAATGACAGGAGTGCCTTTAAATTCATTTTGAACCATATTTAATATTTTGGGTGACCAGGTGCACATTTCAAATCACCAGTTGCACAGAGGATTAATAGCAATCTGCATCCATCGTGATTTCTTAAAGTGTCCATAAAGCACTAAGGACGGCCCCGACCGAGACAGGGCCTTAGTGGGGTGCTCCCATAGCGGGGAATAATGACAGGAGTGCAAAATTCATTTTGAACCATATTTAATATTTTGGGTGACCAGGTGCATATTTCAAATCACCAGTTGCACAGAGGATTAATAGCAATCTGCATCCATCGTGATTTCTTAAAGTGTCTAAAAAGCACTCAAGGACGGCCCTGACAGAGACAGGGCCGTAGTAGGGTACTCCCCTAGCGGGCTATATCAATAGAATGACGGGTAAAAGTATTTAAAACCGTTTTTAAAATTTTGGGTGACCAGGTGCACGTTTTCAATCACCAGGTGCACGGAGGAAAATGAGCATTTGCATCCATAGTCATATTTTAAACCGTCCATAAAGCACTCAGGGCCGGCCCTGAGAGAGAGAGAGAGAGAGAGAGAAAAAAAAAAAAAATCATACCTTCCATAAATAATT
Source organism: Oncorhynchus clarkii lewisi (assembly GCF_045791955.1). Taxonomy (NCBI): domain Eukaryota; kingdom Metazoa; phylum Chordata; class Actinopteri; order Salmoniformes; family Salmonidae; genus Oncorhynchus; species Oncorhynchus clarkii. The sequence goes on along the minus strand of NW_027258897.1, from coordinate 34,553 downwards.
CGGACCGGCCCCCATTGAAAAGGTCCGTAGTAGGGTGCATCATTATCGGACATGAATATATGGAACACCGCTAAGCGCATTGAGAACCATGATTTGGGTGACCAGGTGCACGTTTTCAATCACCAGTTGCACGGAGGATTAATAGCAATCTGCATCCATCATGATTTCTTAAAGTGTCCATAAAGCACTAAGGACGGCCCCGACCGAGACAGGGCCTTAGTGGGGTGCTCCCATAGCGGGGAATAATGACAGGAGTGCATTTAAATTCATTTTGAACCATATTTAATATTTTGGGTGACCAGGTGCACATTTCAAATCACCAGTTGCACAGAGGATTAATAGCAATCTGCATCCATCGTGATTTCTTAAAGTGTCCATAAAGCACTAAGGACGGCCCCGACCGAGACAGGGCCTTAGTGGGGTGCTCCCATAGCGGGGAATAATGACAGGAGTGCATTTAAATTCATTTTGAACCATATTTAATATTTTGGGTGACCAGGTGCATATTTCAAATCACCAGTTGCACAGAGGATTAATAGCAATCTGCATCCATCGTGATTTCTTAAAGTGTCTAAAAAGCACTCAAGGACGGCCCTGACAGAGACAGGGCCGTAGTAGGGTACTCCCCTAGCGGGCTATATCAATAGAATGACGGGTAAAAGTATTTAAAACCGTTTTTAAAATTTTGGGTGACCAGGTGCACGTTTTCAATCACCAGGTGCACGGAGGAAAATGAGCATTTGCATCCATAGTCATATTTTAAACCGTCCATAAAGCACTCAGGGCCGGCCCTGAGAGAGAGAGAGAGAGAGAGAGAAAAAAAAAAAAAAAAGGGAAAAATCATACCTTCCATAAATAATTCGGACCGGCCCCCATTGAAAAGGTCCGTAGTAGGGTGCATCATTATCGGACATGAATATATGGAACACCGCTAAGCGCATTGAGAACCATGATTTGGGTGACCAGGTGCACGTTTTCAATCACCAGTTGCACGGAGGATTAATAGCAATCTGCATCCATCATGATTTCTTAAAGTGTCCATAAAGCACTAAGGACGGCCCCGACCGAGACAGGGCCTTAGTGGGGTGCTCCCATAGCGGGGAATAATGACAGGAGTGCATTTAAATTCATTTTGAACCATATTTAATATTTTGGGTGACCAGGTGCACATTTCAAATCACCAGTTGCACAGAGGATTAATAGCAATCTGCATCCATCGTGATTTCTTAAAGTGTCCATAAAGCACTAAGGACGGCCCCGACCGAGACAGGGCCTTAGTGGGGTGCTCCCATAGCGGGGAATAATGACAGGAGTGCATTTAAATTCATTTTGAACCATATTTAATATTTTGGGTGACCAGGTGCATATTTCAAATCACCAGTTGCACAGAGGATTAATAGCAATCTGCATCCATCGTGATTTCTTAAAGTGTCTAAAAAGCACTCAAGGACGGCCCTGACAGAGACAGGGCCGTAGTAGGGTACTCCCCTAGCGGGCTATATCAATAGAATGACGGGTAAAAGTATTTAAAACCGTTTTTAAAATTTTGGGTGACCAGGTGCACGTTTTCAATCACCAGGTGCACGGAGGAAAATGAGCATTTGCATCCATAGTCATATTTTAAACCGTCCATAAAGCACTCAGGGCCGGCCCTGAGAGAGAGAGAGAGAGAGAGAGAAAAAAAAAAAAAAAATCATACCTTCCATAAATAATTCGGACCGGCCCCCATTGAAAAGGTCCGTAGTAGGGTGCATCATTATCGGACATGAATATATGGAACACCGCTAAGCGCATTGAGAACCATGATTTGGGTGACCAGGTGCACGTTTTCAATCACCAGTTGCACGGAGGATTAATAGCAATCTGCATCCATCATGATTTCTTAAAGTGTCCATAAAGCACTAAGGACGGCCCCGACCGAGACAGGGCCTTAGTGGGGTGCTCCCATAGCGGGGAATAATGACAGGAGTGCCTTTAAATTCATTTTGAACCATATTTAATATTTTGGGTGACCAGGTGCACATTTCAAATCACCAGTTGCACAGAGGATTAATAGCAATCTGCATCCATCGTGATTTCTTAAAGTGTCCATAAAGCACTTTAGTGGGGTGACGGGCTAATAATGACAGGAGTGCACATTTCCAAATATTTTGGGTGACCAGGTGCACATTTCAAATCACCAGTTGCACAGAGGATTAATAGCAATCTGCATCCATCGTGATTTCTTAAAGTGTCTAAAAAGCACTCAAGGACGGCCCTGACAGAGACAGGGCCGTAGTAGGGTACTCCCCTAGCGGGCTATATCAATAGAATGACGGGTAAAAGTATTTAAAACCGTTTTTAAAATTTTGGGTGACCAGGTGCACGTTTTCAATCACCAGGTGCACGGAGGAAAATGAGCATTTGCATCCATAGTCATATTTTAAACCGTCCATAAAGCACTCAGGGCCGGCCCTGAGAGAGAGAGAGAGAGAGAGAAAAAAAAAAAAAAAAAATCATACCTTCCATAAATAATTCGGACCGGCCCCCATTGAAAAGGTCCGTAGTAGGGTGCATCATTATCGGACATGAATATATGGAACACCGCTAAGCGCATTGAGAACCATGATTTGGGTGACCAGGTGCACGTTTTCAATCACCAGTTGCACGGAGGATTAATAGCAATCTGCATCCATCATGATTTCTTAAAGTGTCCATAAAGCACTAAGGACGGCCCCGACCGAGACAGGGCCTTAGTGGGGTGCTCCCATAGCGGGGAATAATGACAGGAGTGCCTTTAAATTCATTTTGAACCATATTTAATATTTTGGGTGACCAGGTGCACATTTCAAATCACCAGTTGCACAGAGGATTAATAGCAATCTGCATCCATCGTGATTTCTTAAAGTGTCTAAAAAGCACTCAAGGACGGCCCTGACAGAGACAGGGCCGTAGTAGGGTACTCCCCTAGCGGGCTATATCAATAGAATGACGGGTAAAAGTATTTAAAACCGTTTTTAAAATTTTGGGTGACCAGGTGCACGTTTTCAATCACCAGGTGCACGGAGGAAAATGAGCATTTGCATCCATAGTCATATTTTAAACCGTCCATAAAGCACTCAGGGCCGGCCCTGAGAGAGAGAGAGAGAGAGAGAGAAAAAAAAAAAAAAAATCATACCTTCCATAAATAATTCGGACCGGCCCCCATTGAAAAGGTCCGTAGTAGGGTGCATCATTATCGGACATGAATATATGGAACACCGCTAAGCGCATTGAGAACCATGATTTGGGTGACCAGGTGCACGTTTTCAATCACCAGTTGCACGGAGGATTAATAGCAATCTGCATCCATCATGCATCCATAGTCATATTTTAAACCGTCCATAAAGCATGAGAGAGAGAGAGAGAGAGAGAAAAAAAAAAAAAATCATACCTTCCATAAATAATTCGGACCGGCCCCCATTGAAAAGGTCCGTAGTAGGGTGCATCATTATCGGACATGAATATATGGAACACCGCTAAGCGCATTGAGAACCATGATTTGGGTGACCAGGTGCACGTTTTCAATCACCAGTTGCACGGAGGATTAATAGCAATCTGCATCCATCATGATTTCTTAAAGTGTCCATAAAGCACTAAGGACGGCCCCGACCGAGACAGGGCCTTAGTGGGGTGCTCCCATAGCGGGGAATAATGACAGGAGTGCCTTTAAATTCATTTTGAACCATATTTAATATTTTGGGTGACCAGGTGCACATTTCAAATCACCAGTTGCACAGAGGATTAATAGCAATCTGCATCCATCGTGATTTCTTAAAGTGTCCATAAAGCACTAAGGACGGCCCCGACCGAGACAGGGCCTTAGTGGGGTGCTCCCATAGCGGGGAATAATGACAGGAGTGCATTTAAATTCATTTTGAACCATATTTAATATTTTGGGTGACCAGGTGCATATTTCAAATCACCAGTTGCACAGAGGATTAATAGCAATCTGCATCCATCGTGATTTCTTAAAGTGTCTAAAAAGCACTCAAGGACGGCCCTGACAGAGACAGGGCCGTAGTAGGGTACTCCCCTAGCGGGCTATATCAATAGAATGACGGGTAAAAGTATTTAAAACCGTTTTTAAAATTTTGGGTGACCAGGTGCACGTTTTCAATCACCAGGTGCACGGAGGAAAATGAGCATTTGCATCCATAGTCATATTTTAAACCGTCCATAAAGCACTCAGGGCCGGCCCTGAGAGAGAGAGAGAGAGAGAGAGAAAAAAAAAAAAAATCATACCTTCCATAAATAATTCGGACCGGCCCCCATTGAAAAGGTCCGTAGTAGGGTGCATCATTATCGGACATGAATATATGGAACACCGCTAAGCGCATTGAGAACCATGATTTGGGTGACCAGGTGCACGTTTTCAATCACCAGTTGCACGGAGGATTAATAGCAATCTGCATCCATCATGATTTCTTAAAGTGTCCATAAAGCACTAAGGACGGCCCCGACCGAGACAGGGCCTTAGTGGGGTGCTCCCATAGCGGGGAATAATGACAGGAGTGCATTTAAATTCATTTTGAACCATATTTAATATTTTGGGTGACCAGGTGCACATTTCAAATCACCAGTTGCAAGAGGATCACCAGTTGCACAGAGGATTAATAGCAATCTGCATCCATCGTGATTTCTTAAAGTGTCTGCATCCAAAAAGCACTCAAGGACGGCCCTGACAGAGACAGGGCCGTAGTAGGGTACTCCCCTAGCGGGCTATATCAATAGAATGACGGGTAAAAGTATTTAAAACCGTTTTTAAAATTTTGGGTGACCAGGTGCACGTTTTCAATCACCAGGTGCACGGAGGAAAATGAGCATTTGCATCCATAGTCATATTTTAAACCGTCCATAAAGCACTCAGGGCCGGCCCTGAGAGAGAGAGAGAGAGAGAGAGAAAAAAAAAAAAAATCATACCTTCCATAAATAATTCGGACCGGCCCCCATTGAAAAGGTCCGTAGTAGGGTGCATCATTATCGGACATGAATATATGGAACACCGCTAAGCGCATTGAGAACCATGATTTGGGTGACCAGGTGCACGTTTTCAATCACCAGTTGCACGGAGGATTAATAGCAATCTGCATCCATCATGATTTCTTAAAGTGTCCATAAAGCACTAAGGACGGCCCCGACCGAGACAGGGCCTTAGTGGGGTGCTCCCATAGCGGGGAATAATGACAGGAGTGCATTTAAATTCATTTTGAACCATATTTAATATTTTGGGTGACCAGGTGCACATTTCAAATCACCAGTTGCACAGAGGATTAATAGCAATCTGCATCCATCGTGATTTCTTAAAGTGTCCATAAAGCACTAAGGACGGCCCCGACCGAGACAGGGCCTTAGTGGGGTGCTCCCATAGCGGGGAATAATGACAGGAGTGCATTTAAATTCATTTTGAACCATATTTAATATTTTGGGTGACCAGGTGCATATTTCAAATCACCAGTTGCACAGAGGATTAATAGCAATCTGCATCCATCGTGATTTCTTAAAGTGTCTAAAAAGCACTCAAGGACGGCCCTGACAGAGACAGGGCCGTAGTAGGGTACTCCCCTAGCGGGCTATATCAATAGAATGACGGGTAAAAGTATTTAAAACCGTTTTTAAAATTTTGGGTGACCAGGTGCACGTTTTCAATCACCAGGTGCACGGAGGAAAATGAGCATTTGCATCCATAGTCATATTTTAAACCGTCCATAAAGCACTCAGGGCCGGCCCTGAGAGAGAGAGAGAGAGAGAGAGAAAAAAAATAAAAATCATACCTTCCATACCTTAAGGGAACATTTCGGCATTTCGTGTATGATCAGTGAGAAAGTCCATATTGCAAATGTACGGTCCCTTACTAGACGTCCGAAATCGTTTGTAAAATTCGCGGTCGGCGTCGGGCCGTGCGGTAGGGCCAGACCTACCGGGAAGTCATCAAATGAACTTTGTCGGACATTCGGTTTCCGTTTTATAAAATAAACAAGTTTTTGACCGTTTTTCCGCTATCCCGGAATTTCCCACAAGAGGGCATACGGAATCATATGGCAATTTGGCAAAACATCACGAATCACGACGGGGCCTTATCTCGAAAACGGAAAATATTTCGAAGCCGAAACTCGGTGAGCGTAGGTTTGGCATAATGGGCAGTTGGCCCCGAACAAGATGGCGTCTAGGCCTCGACGGTTTTTGAGTTATGGCCGTTTTTCTGGGATTAAAGGTCCTAAATGGAAATAGAGAAATTATTTTTCCACTTCAGGTCAAAGTCAAGGAGCCTCCGGTGTCAATAAAAAAAGAACCAGCCATTTATCTATCGTCATTTAAGAGAAACGGAACAATGACAACTTGGCAATGGTCACAAATAGGCGTTTTTTTTTTTCAACGGTTACAGATCCAGTTGCAGGGTGTTCATACGAATCTTTTTAAAGTGTGCTGCGGAGCTCTGCGAGATTTCTGTGATTTTCTATGATTTTCTGAAATAACACACACATACTAAACCCTCCGTAAATAACTCAGTTGTTAACGTAAAGACTTAAAACTCAGGATTCTGTAACAGCATACCCCAATGAGGATATGTGGTGATTTATAGCTTCCTGTGCCAACCGGAAGTGCCATAATTGGTGTCTCAGGGGCTGTTTCAAAGGGTTAAAAAAGTCTGATCTGTCCAAAACTTCATATATGTGATTAGGCAACCCCCATGAACTGTAAATCAGTCATTTTTCCCCAAAAAATTCAAAGGAAAAAAAAATCACACTAAAACACAACTTGAATGGAGGGACGTATTGGGGTGCGTAGAGACAGACAGTGGCTGCAATAGTTAGCTTTGTTGGAGCTAAAAAAGAACCGTCAGACCTAGAGTTCCGAAACTTTAGAAACCTGTTCTAGACCTCCGGTCGATGGTGCGTGGTGAGTTACGTGGCTCTAGACGGTTCTCGGACCGAGAAACAGCCTCGTACATTTGCAATACCTTCAATTCATTTTGACCATTACGAAAATGACGACGTTTAGAAAAGTCTCAGAGACGCAAGGCTAGGTGCATTGAAACCGGCTCGGCCCATAGAGACGGACCCCAACGTTTCTGTCCGATAGCTCGTTCAAGGACCCCGTAGGAAGGCATGGAAAAAAGTGGATTTTCAGCACCAATTAGGGTTTTTCTCGGACGCCAAATGACCTATCGAGCCGAAACTCGGGATTCGGGGTCGCCTCACATAGGACTTCACATAATGTCCGAACTGGACCCGCAGCTAGAACGTAACTATGTGTTTTACCTTTTTATTATGTTTTAAACTAAAGGCGCTGTGAATTATGGGACTGCTCTGACATATGTGATAGTTGGCTTCTAAATGAGTAGTAAAAAGTGGGTTTGGTGTCATAATGACATCTAATTGACTGATGGACACTGACTTGCTAGTTGACTTTTGTGCATTTGCAATATGTTTAAACGGAGAGGGACCATCACCAAAATGGCATTCTGAAATCAACACAAAAAATGGCATCACCATAGTCTCCAGACTGTGCTGAGTTCAACGAGCTATCCCGCTTGACCGTAGCTCGCTCGGTCTAAGCGCAACGACCATTAGAAAAGTAGGCCCAAAATGAAGCCTGCCCCACAATGTCATTTGCTTTTGAGTGACAGTGAGAGAACCGTTAGGGTGAGAAGAAAAATTCCACCACATGAATGTTCCTAAGGTCCTCCCGATCTGTACAAGCCTAACCTTGACCGTGTGGCATTAACCCTTAAGAGTAAAACAGTGTTTTTTGATCTCACAGATTACAGTGTCATCTCTCCCCATAGGAATACATTGCCTGCACCCCTAATTTCAACCTGAAGTCTATATGGGTTATGAATGCCGTATGAACCTGTCTTCGGTACCAGTCCATCAGGCCACTATGAGGTCTACCTGTGTTGATTCTGAGCTTCCTGGACCAACCGGAAGTGGTTAAAATGCCCCTAAAAGTGTTTACCCATACCCTGCCTGCAGTTTGACAGACATAGTGCATTCAACCCTGTGTAAATCAGTCAGTTCTTAACGTAAGGACTTAAAACTCAGGATTCTGTAACAGCATACCCCAATGGGGATATGTGTTGATTTATAGCTTCCTGTGCCAACCGGAAGTGCCATAACTGGTGTCTCAGGGGCTGTTTCGAGGGGTTAAAAAAGTCTGATCTTTCCAAAACTTCATATGTGTGATTAGGCAACCCCCATGAACTGTAAATCAGTCATTTTTCCCAAAAAAAATCAAAGGAAAAAAAAATCACACTAAAACACACCTTGGATGGAGGGACGTATTGGGGTGCGTAGAGACAGACAGTGGCTGCAATAGTTAGCTTTGTTGGAGCTAAAAAAGAACCGTCAGACCTAGAGTTCCGAAACTTTAGAAACCTGTTCTAGACCTCCGGTTGATGGTGCGTGGTGAGTTACGTGGCTCTAGACGGTTCTCGGACCGAGAAACAGCCTCGTACATTTGCAATACCTTCAATTCATTTTGACCATTACGAAAATGACGACGTTTAGAAAAGTCTCAGAGACGCAAGGCTAGGTGCATTGAAACCGGCTCGGCCCATAGAGACGGACCCCGACGTGTCTGTCCGATAGCTCGTTCAAGGACCCCGTAGCAAGGCATGGAAAAAAGTGGATTTTCAGCACCAATTAGGGTTTTTCTCGGACACCAAATGACCTATCGAGCCGAAACTCGGGATTCGGGGTCGCCTCACATAGGCCTTCACATAATGTCCGAACTGGACCCGCAGCTAGAACGTAACTATGTGTTTTACCTTTTTATTATGTTTTAAACCGAAGGCGCTGTGAATTATGGGACTGCTCTGACATATGTGATAGTTGGCTACTAAATGAGTAGGAAAAAGTGGGTTTGGTGTCAATTGATATCCATTTGGTGTCATAATGACATCTAATTGACTGATGGACACTGACTTGCTAGTTGACTTTTGTACATTTGCAATATGTTTAAACGGAGAGGGACCATCACCAAAATGGCATTCTGAAATCAACACAAAAAATGGCATCACCATAGTCTCCAGACTGTGCCGAGTTCAAGGAGACGCCCCGCTTGACCGTAGCTCGTTCTGAGTGCAGCAAACTTGAAAAAAAGAAGGCCCAAAATGAAGCCTGCACCACAATGTCATTTGATTTTGGGTGGCAGTGAGAGAACCGTTAGGGTGAGAAGCACAATTCCACCACATGAATGTTCCTAAGGTCCTCCCGATCTGAACAAGCCTAACCTTGACCGTGTGGCATTAACCCTTCACAGTAAAACAGGGTTTTTTGATCTCACAGATTACAGTGACATCTCTCCCCATAGGAATACATTGCCTGCACCACAAAATTCAACCTGAAGCCTATATGGGTTATGAATGCCGTATGAACCTGTCTTCGGTACCAGTCCATCAGGCCACTATGAGATCTACCTGTGTCGAATCTAAGCTTCCTGGAGCAACCGGAAGTGGTTAAAATGCCCCTAAAAGTGTTTACCCATACACTGCCTGCAGTTTGATAGACATAGTGCATTCAACCCTGTGTAGATCAGTCAATTCTTAACGTAAAGACTTAAAACTCGGGATTCTGTAAGTGGCTATGTAAATCAAGACATGTGTTTACTTATAGCTTCCTGTGCCAACCGGAAGTGCCTTTAATTGGGTCACACTCTCTGTTTCGAAGGGTTAAAAAAGTCACATCTCTCCAAAACTTCATATGTGTGACTAGGTAACCCTTCTGAACTGTAAATCAGTCATTAATCCCAACAGATGTCAAAGAAAAGCTCCCTCACACACACACAGGAAGGATGGAGTGATAAAGTGCGGTGCTTAAAGACACAGAGAGCAGGAAATGGCATTACCATAATCCCTAGGCCGTACCGAGTTCAGCGAGATATCCCGCTTGACCGTAGCTCGCTCGGTCTAGGCGCAGCGAGCATTAGAATAGTAGGCCCAAAATGAAGCCTGCACCACAATGTCATTTGCTTTTGGGTGACAGTGAGAGAACCGTTAGAGTGAGAAGAAAAATTGCACCACATGAATGTTCCTAAGGTCCTCCCGATCTGAACAAGCCTAACCTTGACCGTGTGGCATTAACCCTTAACAGTAAAACAGTGTTTTTTGATCTCACAGATACAGTGTCATCTCTCCCCATAGGAATACATTGCCTGCACCCCTAATTTCAACCTGAGGCCTATGTGGGTTATGAATGCCGTATGAACCTGTCTTCGGTACCAGTCCATCAGGCCACTATGAGGTCTACCTGTGTTGATTCTAAGCTTCCTGGACCAACCGGAAGTGGTTAAAATGCCCCTAAAAGTGTTTACCCATACACTGCATGCAGTTTGATAGACATAGTGCATTCAACCCTGTGTAGATCAGTCAATTCTTAACGTAAGGACTTAAAACTCAGGATTCTGTAACAGCATACCCCAATGAGGATATGTGTTGATTTATAACTTCCTGTGCCAACCGGAAGTGCCATAATTGGTGTCTTAGGGGCTGTTTCGAAGGGTTAAAAAAGTCTGATCTTTCCAAAACTTCATATGTGTGATTAGGCAACCCCCATGAACTGTAAATCAGTCATTTTTCCCAAAAAAATTCAAAGGAAAAAAAAATCACACTAAAACACAACTTGGAAGGAGGGACGTATTGGGGTGCGTAGAGACAGACAGTGGCTCCAATAGTTAGCTTTGTTGGAGCTAAAAAAGAACCGTCGGACCTAGAGTTCCGAAACTTTAGAAACCTGTTCTAGACCTCCCGTAGATGGTGCGTGGTGAGTTACGTGGCTCTAGAAGGTTCTCGGACCGAGAAACAGCCTCGTACATTTGAAATAACTTCAATTCATTTTTGCATCACGAAAATGACGACATTTAGAAATGTCCCAGAGTCGCAAGACTAGGTGCATTGCAAACGTCTCGGCCCATATAGACAGACCCCAACGTTTCTGTCCAATAGCTCATTCAAGGACCCCGTAGCAAGTCATGGAAAATAGTGGATTTTCAGCACCAATTAGGGTTTTTCTCGGACACCAAATGACCTATCGAGCCGAAACTTGGGATTCGGGGTCGCCTCAGCTAGGCCAACACATAACATAAGAAATGGACCCGCAGCTAGAACGTAACTACGTGTTTTATGGTTTTTTTATGGTTTGAACCGAAGGGGTTGTGAATTTTGGGCCAGCTCTGAAGTATGTAATAGTTGGCTACTAAACGAGTTGGAAAAAGTGGGTTTGGTGTCAGTTTGTATCAGTTTGGTGGTCAGAATGATATCTAATTGACTGATGGACTCTTGTCCACTTGACTCTTGTACATTTGCAATATGATCCTATAGTGAAAAAACATCACCAAAAGCGACATTCTGAAATCAACCCAAACGAGCGATTGAGATGACCCAGAATCACTGCAAAGCCATCCCGAGTTCATCGGGCCAGTCAATTTCACATTCCTGCAAGATTTTTATAGCATGACAAATTCGTGATGGTACCTGCCCTTTAAAACATATTGCAAATGCACAGTGACTTTGAAAAAGTAAGAAACAAAAAAAAATACATCTAAAAAATTTTGAGCATGACAAATTCGTGATGGTACCTGCCCATTGAAACATATTGCAAATGCACAGTGACTTTGAAAAAGTAAGGAAACATAAACAAAAAAAATCCAAAATTTTTATTTTTGGGTGACCAGTTGCACGTGCATTTGCAATATGATTCTATAGTGAAAAAACATATTGCAAATGCACAGTGACTTTGAAAAAGTAAGGAAACATAAACAAAAAAAATCTAAAATTTTTTGGGGGGGATGACCAGTTGCATGTGCATTTGCAATATGATTCTATAGTGAAAAAACATATTGCAAATGCACAGTGACTTTGAAAAAGTAAGGAAACATAAACAAAAAAAATCTAAATTTTTTTGGGGGGGATGACCAGTTGCATGTGCATTTGCAATATGATTCTATAGTGAAAAAACATATTGCAAATGCACAGTGACTTTGAAAAAGTAAGGAAAAATAAACAAAAAAAATCTAAAAATTTTTTGGGGGATGACCAGTTGCACGTGCATTTGCAATATGATTCTATAGTGAAAAAACATATTGCAAATGCACAGTGACTTTGAAAAAGTAAGGAAACATAAACAAAAAAAATCTAAATTTTTTTTGGGGGGATGACCAGTTGCATGTGCATTTGCAATATGATTCTATAGTGAAAAAACATATTGCAAATGCACAGTGACTTTGAAAAAGTAAGGAAAAAAAAAAATAATCTAAAAAATTTTGAGCATGACAAATTCGTGATTTTTGAAACATATTGCAAATGCACAGTGACTTTGAAAAAGTAAGGAAACATAAACAAAAAAAATCCAAAATTTTTATTTTTGGGTGACCAGTTGCACGTGCATTTGCAATATGATTCTATAGTGAAAAAACATATTGCAAATGCACAGTGACTTTGAAAAAGTAAGGAAACATAAAAAAAAAAATCTAAATTTTTTTGGGGGGGATGACCAGTTGCATGTGCATTTGCAATATGATTCTATAGTGAAAAAACATATTGCAAATGCACAGTGACTTTGAAAAAGTAAGGAAACATAAAAAAAATCTAATTCTATTTTTTTGACTTTGGGGGGGGGGGATGACCAGTTGCATGTGCATTTGCAATATGATTCTATAGTGAAAAAACATATTGCAAATGCACAGTGACTTTGAAAAAGTAAGGAAACATAAACAAAAAAAATCTAAAATTTTTTTTTGGGGGGATGACCAGTTGCACGTGCATTTGCAATATGATTCTATAGTGAAAAAACATATTGCAAATGCACAGTGACTTTGAAAAAGTAAGGAAACATAAACAAAAAAAATCTAAATTTTTTTGGGGGGGGGATGACCAGTTGCATGTGCATTTGCAATATGATTCTATAGTGAAAAAACATATTGCAAATGCACAGTGACTTTGAAAAAGTAAGGAAACATAAACAAAAAAAATCTAAAAAATTTTTTTTGGGGGCATGACCAGTTGCATGTGCATTTGCAATATGATTCTATAGTGAAAAAACATATTGCAAATGCACAGTGACTTTGAAAAAGTAAGGAAACATAAACAAAAAAAATCTAAAATTTTTTTGGGGGGGATGACCAGTTGCACGTGCATTTGCAATAATGATCTATAGTGAAAAAACATATTGCAAATGCACAGTGACTTTGAAAAAGTAAGGAAACATAAACAAAAAAAATCTAAATTTTTTTTGGGGGGGGATGACCAGTTGCATGTGCATTTGCAATATGATTCTATAGTGAAAAAACATATTGCAAATGCACAGTGACTTTGAAAAAGTAAGGAAACAAAAAAAAATCTAAAAAATTTTGAGCATGACAAATTCGTGATGGTACCTGCCCATTGAAACATATTGCAAATGCACAGTGACTTTGAAAAAGTAAGGAAACATAAACAAAAAAAATCAAAACATTTTTTGGGTAACCAGTTGCATATTTTAGATCACAAGATGACAAAACATATTAAATGCAGTTTGAAAAAGTAAAGCTTCTAATTTTTTTTTTTTTGGGGGGAGCATGACAAATTCGTGATGGTACCTGCCCATTAAAACATATTGCAAATGCACAGTGACTTTGAAAAAGTAAGGAAACATAAAAAAAATACATCTAAAATTTTTTGAGGGGATGACAAATTCGTGCATTTGCAATATGCCCATAATAGTGAAAAAACATATTGCAAATGCACAGTGACTTTGAAAAAGTAAGGAAACATAAACAAAAAAAATCTAACACATTTTTTGGGTAACCAGTTGCATATTTTAGATCACAAGATGACAAAGGTATAGTTTGAGCAAAGTAAAGCTTGAATTTTGAGCATGACAAATTCGTGATGGTACCTGAATTAAAACATATTGCAAATGCACAGTGACTTTGAAAAAGTAAGGAAACATAAAAAAAAAACATCTAAAAATTTTTGAGCATGACAAATTCGTGCATTTGCAATATGCCCATTGAAACATATTGCAAATGCACAGTGACTTTGAAAAAGTAAGGAAACATAAACAAAAAAAATCTAAACATTTTTTTTTTGGGTTTTGAGTTGCACGAAATGCATTTGCAAATATCATTTCTTATAGTGAAAAAAAATCATTATGAAATAACATTCTGAAATCAACACAACGAGCGATTGAGATGAAAGAATCACTGCAAAGCCATCCCGAGTTCATCGGTTCAGTCAATTTCACAAAAAAAAATGCAGGACTTCCTATGAAATCATATTCCAAATGGACAAATTCATATGGTACCTTATGCACAAGTAAAACATATTGCAAATGCACAGTGACTTTGAAAAAGTAAGGAAACATAGAATCAAAGTATGTTGATTTTTGGGTTACCATGTGTAATTGACACAACCAATTGAACATTTCAAAAACGGTCCAGTTGCACTTTTTTAAGGATGTGTGAAGTTTTTTACCAAATTTTGACTTTTGACTTTGACTTTTGACTTCCTATGAAATCATATTCCAAATGGAGAAAACATATGCCTTATGCACTAGTAAAAAAAAAAAAAAATAGGATAATAAAGTATGACTAAAGTATGTTGATAAAGTTCTTATACATGTGTAATTGACATAAAAATTGAAAGAATTTTGAAAAACGGTCCAGAAAGCACTTTTTTAAGGATGTGTGAAGTTTTTTACCAAATTTTGACATTTTTGACTTTTGACTTTTGACTTCCTATGAAATCATATTGCAAATGGACAAAACATATGCCTTATGCGCATGTAATTAAAAAAAAAAAAAAATATGATATCAAAATTGGACAAAAGTATATTCATACAGCTCTTACACATGTGTAATTGACAAAAAAAGCGAAAGAAATTCGAAAAAAGGCCCAGAAAGCACTTTTTTAAGGGGTAAAAAGTTTTTGAAAAAAATATCATTTTTTCAAAATTTTTCTTTTGGATGTTGACTTGGGTTGCATTTCCAATATGAAAAACCCAGGTGGAGCGCACTCGCCCCCTGTTGGATTTTTGAGGTGTTACAATTGGCAATTGCCATATGGCATTTGCCATATACTTTGCACGAATCAACGCCGCTTTGGGTGGTATTGGACATCGTGTACATGGTTTGTCCAATGCCAATATTTTGACATTCATTTTTGTACAAATCAGGGGGGTATTCCCTTACATAAATAATTCGGACCGGCCCCCATTGAAAAGGTCCGTAGTAGGGTGCATCATTATCGGACATGAATATATGGAACACCGCTAAGCGCATTGAGAACCATGATTTGGGTGACCAGGTGCACGTTTTCAATCACCAGTTGCACGGAGGATTAATAGCAATCTGCATCCATCATGATTTCTTAAAGTGTCCATAAAGCACTAAGGACGGCCCCGACCGAGACAGGGCCTTAGTGGGGTGCTCCCATAGCGGGGAATAATGACAGGAGTGCATTTAAATTCATTTTGAACCATATTTAATATTTTGGGTGACCAGGTGCACATTTCAAATCACCAGTTGCACAGAGGATTAATAGCAATCTGCATCCATCGTGATTTCTTAAAGTGTCCATAAAGCAAGGACACTAGTGGGGTGCTCCCATAGCGGGGAAGGACGGCCCCAGGTGCACATTTCAAATCACCAGTTGCACAGAGGATTAATAGCAATCTGCATCCATCGTGATTTCTTAAAGTGTCTAAAAAGCACTCAAGGACGGCCCTGACAGAGACAGGGCCGTAGTAGGGTACTCCCCTAGCGGGCTATATCAATAGAATGACGGGTAAAAGTATTTAAAACCGTTTTTAAAATTTTGGGTGACCAGGTGCACGTTTTCAATCACCAGGTGCACGGAGGAAAATGAGCATTTGCATCCATAGTCATATTTTAAACCGTCCATAAAGCACTCAGGGCCGGCCCTGAGAGAGAGAGAGAGAGAGAGAGAAAAAAAAAAAAAAATCATACCTTCCATAAATAATTCGGACCGGCCCCCATTGAAAAGGTCCGTAGTAGGGTGCATCATTATCGGACATGAATATATGGAACACCGCTAAGCGCATTGAGAACCATGATTTGGGTGACCAGGTGCACGTTTTCAATCACCAGTTGCACGGAGGATTAATAGCAATCTGCATCCATCATGATTTCTTAAAGTGTCCATAAAGCACTAAGGACGGCCCCGACCGAGACAGGGCCTTAGTGGGGTGCTCCCATAGCGGGGAATAATGACAGGAGTGCATTTAAATTCATTTTGAACCATATTTAATATTTTGGGTGACCAGGTGCACATTTCAAATCACCAGTTGCACAGAGGATTAATAGCAATCTGCATCCATCGTGATTTCTTAAAGTGTCCATAAAGCACTAAGGACGGCCCCGACCGAGACAGGGCCTTAGTGGGGTGCTCCCATAGCGGGGAATAATGACAGGAGTGCATTTAAATTCATTTTGAACCATATTTAATATTTTGGGTGACCAGGTGCATATTTCAAATCACCAGTTGCACAGAGGATTAATAGCAATCTGCATCCATCGTGATTTCTTAAAGTGTCTAAAAAGCACTCAAGGACGGCCCTGACAGAGACAGGGCCGTAGTAGGGTACTCCCCTAGCGGGCTATATCAATAGAATGACGGGTAAAAGTATTTAAAACCGTTTTTAAAATTTTGGGTGACCAGGTGCACGTTTTCAATCACCAGGTGCACGGAGGAAAATGAGCATTTGCATCCATAGTCATATTTTAAACCGTCCATAAAGCACTCAGGGCCGGCCCTGAGAGAGAGAGAGAGAGAGAGAAAAAAAAAAAAAAATCATACCTTCCATAAATAATTCGGACCGGCCCCCATTGAAAAGGTCCGTAGTAGGGTGCATCATTATCGGACATGAATATATGGAACACCGCTAAGCGCATTGAGAACCATGATTTGGGTGACCAGGTGCACGTTTTCAATCACCAGTTGCACGGAGGATTAATAGCAATCTGCATCCATCATGATTTCTTAAAGTGTCCATAAAGCACTAAGGACGGCCCCGACCGAGACAGGGCCTTAGTGGGGTGCTCCCATAGCGGGGAATAATGACAGGAGTGCATTTAAATTCATTTTGAACCATATTTAATATTTTGGGTGACCAGGTGCATATTTCAAATCACCAGTTGCACAGAGGATTAATAGCAATCTGCATCCATCGTGATTTCTTAAAGTGTCTAAAAAGCACTCAAGGACGGCCCTGACAGAGACAGGGCCGTAGTAGGGTACTCCCCTAGCGGGCTATATCAATAGAATGACGGGTAAAAGTATTTAAAACCGTTTTTAAAAAAAAGCACTCAAGGACGGCCCTGACAGAGACAGGGCCGTTTTATCAATAGAATGACGGGTAAAAGTATTTAAAACCGTTTTTAAAATTTTGGGTGACCAGGTGCACGTTTTCAATCACCAGGTGCACGGAGGAAAATGAGCATTTGCATCCATAGTCATATTTTAAACCGTCCATAAAGCACTCAGGGCCGGCCCTGAGAGAGAGAGAGAGAGAGAGAGAAAAAAAAAAAAAATCATACCTTCCATAAATAATTCGGACCGGCCCCCATTGAAAAGGTCCGTAGTAGGGTGCATCATTATCGGACATGAATATATGGAACACCGCTAAGCGCATTGAGAACCATGATTTGGGTGACCAGGTGCACGTTTTCAATCACCAGTTGCACGGAGGATTAATAGCAATCTGCATCCATCATGATTTCTTAAAGTGTCCATAAAGCACTAAGGACGGCCCCGACCGAGACAGGGCCTTAGTGGGGTGCTCCCATAGCGGGGAATAATGACAGGAGTGCCTTTAAATTCATTTTGAACCATATTTAATATTTTGGGTGACCAGGTGCACATTTCAAATCACCAGTTGCACAGAGGATTAATAGCAATCTGCATCCATCGTGATTTCTTAAAGTGTCCATAAAGCACTAAGGACGGCCCCGACCGAGACAGGGCCTTAGTGGGGTGCTCCCATAGCGGGGAATAATGACAGGAGTGCATTTAAATTCATTTTGAACCATATTTAATATTTTGGGTGACCAGGTGCATATTTCAAATCACCAGTTGCACAGAGGATTAATAGCAATCTGCATCCATCGTGATTTCTTAAAGTGTCTAAAAAGCACTCAAGGACGGCCCTGACAGAGACAGGGCCGTAGTAGGGTACTCCCCTAGCGGGCTATATCAATAGAATGACGGGTAAAAGTATTTAAAACCGTTTTTAAAATTTTGGGTGACCAGGTGCACGTTTTCAATCACCAGGTGCACGGAGGAAAATGAGCATTTGCATCCATAGTCATATTTTAAACCGTCCATAAAGCACTCAGGGCCGGCCCTGAGAGAGAGAGAGAGAGAGAGAGAAAAAAAAAAAAAAATCATACCTTCCATAAATAATTCGGACCGGCCCCCATTGAAAAGGTCCGTAGTAGGGTGCATCATTATCGGACATGAATATATGGAACACCGCTAAGCGCATTGAGAACCATGATTTGGGTGACCAGGTGCACGTTTTCAATCACCAGTTGCACGGAGGATTAATAGCAATCTGCATCCATCATGATTTCTTAAAGTGTCCATAAAGCACTAAGGACGGCCCCGACCGAGACAGGGCCTTAGTGGGGTGCTCCCATAGCGGGGAATAATGACAGGAGTGCATTTAAATTCATTTTGAACCATATTTAATATTTTGGGTGACCAGGTGCATATTTCAAATCACCAGTTGCACAGAGGATTAATAGCAATCTGCATCCATCGTGATTTCTTAAAGTGTCTAAAAAGCACTCAAGGACGGCCCTGACAGAGACAGGGCCGTAGTAGGGTACTCCCCTAGCGGGCTATATCAATAGAATGACGGGTAAAAGTATTTAAAACCGTTTTTAAAATTTTGGGTGACCAGGTGCACGTTTTCAATCACCAGGTGCACGGAGGAAAATGAGCATTTGCATCCATAGTCATATTTTAAACCGTCCATAAAGCACTCAGGGCCGGCCCTGAGAGAGAGAGAGAGAGAGAGAGAAAAAAAAAAAAAATCATACCTTCCATAAATAATTCGGACCGGCCCCCATTGAAAAGGTCCGTAGTAGGGTGCATCATTATCGGACATGAATATATGGAACACCGCTAAGCGCATTGAGAACCATGATTTGGGTGACCAGGTGCACGTTTTCAATCACCAGTTGCACGGAGGATTAATAGCAATCTGCATCCATCATGATTTCTTAAAGTGTCCATAAAGCACTAAGGACGGCCCCGACCGAGACAGGGCCTTAGTGGGGTGCTCCCATAGCGGGGAATAATGACAGGAGTGCATTTAAATTCATTTTGAACCATATTTAATATTTTGGGTGACCAGGTGCACATTTCAAATCACCAGTTGCACAGAGGATTAATAGCAATCTGCATCTTAAAGTGTCCATAAAGCACTAAGGACGGCCCCGACCGAGACAGGGCCTTAGTGGGGTGCTCCCATAGCGGGGAATAATGACAGGAGTGCATTTAAATTCATTTTGAACCATATTTAATATTTTGGGTGACCAGGTGCATATTTCAAATCACCAGTTGCACAGAGGATTAATAGCAATCTGCATCCATCGTGATTTCTTAAAGTGTCTAAAAAGCACTCAAGGACGGCCCTGACAGAGACAGGGCCGTAGTAGGGTACTCCCCTAGCGGGCTATATCAATAGAATGACGGGTAAAAGTATTTAAAACCGTTTTTAAAATTTTGGGTGACCAGGTGCACGTTTTCAATCACCAGGTGCACGGAGGAAAATGAGCATTTGCATCCATAGTCATATTTTAAACCGTCCATAAAGCACTCAGGGCCGGCCCTGAGAGAGAGAGAGAGAGAGAGAGAAAAAAAAAAAAAATCATACCTTCCATAAATAATTCGGACCGGCCCCCATTGAAAAGGTCCGTAGTAGGGTGCATCATTATCGGACATGAATATATGGAACACCGCTAAGCGCATTGAGAACCATGATTTGGGTGACCAGGTGCACGTTTTCAATCACCAGTTGCACGGAGGATTAATAGCAATCTGCATCCATCATGATTTCTTAAAGTGTCCATAAAGCACTAAGGACGGCCCCGACCGAGACAGGGCCTTAGTGGGGTGCTCCCATAGCGGGGAATAATGACAGGAGTGCCTTTAAATTCATTTTGAACCATATTTAATATTTTGGGTGACCAGGTGCACATTTCAAATCACCAGTTGCACAGAGGATTAATAGCAATCTGCATCCATCGTGATTTCTTAAAGTGTCCATAAAGCACTCAAGGACGGCCCTGACAGAGACAGGGCCGTAGTAGGGTGTTTTCAAATCACCAGTTGCACAGAGGATTAATAGCAATCTGCATCCATCGTGATTTCTTAAAGTGTCTAAAAAGCACTCAAGGACGGCCCTGACAGAGACAGGGCCGTAGTAGGGTACTCCCCTAGCGGGCTATATCAATAGAATGACGGGTAAAAGTATTTAAAACCGTTTTTAAAATTTTGGGTGACCAGGTGCACGTTTTCAATCACCAGGTGCACGGAGGAAAATGAGCATTTGCATCCATAGTCATATTTTAAACCGTCCATAAAGCACTCAGGGCCGGCCCTGAGAGAGAGAGAGAGAGAGAGAGAGATAAATAATTCGGACCGGCCCCCATTGAAAAGGTCCGTAGTAGGGTGCATCATTATCGGACATGAATATTCACCGCTAAGCGCATTGAGAACCATGATTTGGGTGACCAGGTGCACGTTTTCAATCACCAGTTGCACGTAGGATTAATAGCAATCTGCATCCATCATGATTTCTTAAAGGTCCATAAAGCATGGACGGCCCCGACCGAGACAGGGCCTTAGTGGGGTGCTCCCATAGCTAATGCGCATTTAAGAACCATATTTATATTTTGGGTGACCAGGTGCACATTTCAAATCACCAGTTGCACAGAGGATTAATAGCAATCTGCATCCATCGTGATTTCTTAAAGTGTCCATAAAGCACTAAGGACGGCCCCGACCGAGACAGGGCCTTAGTGGGGTGCTCCCATAGCGGGGAATAATGACAGGAGTGCATTTAAATTCATTTTGAACCATATTTAATATTTTGGGTGACCAGGTGCATATTTCAAATCACCAGTTGCACAGAGGATTAATAGCAATCTGCATCCATCGTGATTTCTTAAAGTGTCTAAAAAGCACTCAAGGACGGCCCTGACAGAGACAGGGCCGTAGTAGGGTACTCCCCTAGCGGGCTATATCAATAGAATGACGGGTAAAAGTATTTAAAACCGTTTTTAAAATTTTGGGTGACCAGGTGCACGTTTTCAATCACCAGGTGCACGGAGGAAAATGAGCATTTGCATCCATAGTCATATTTTAAACCGTCCATAAAGCACTCAGGGCCGGCCCTGAGAGAGAGAGAGAGAGAGAGAGAAAAAAAAAAAAAAAATCATACCTTCCATAAATAATTCGGACCGGCCCCCATTGAAAAGGTCCGTAGTAGGGTGCATCATTATCGGACATGAATATATGGAACACCGCTAAGCGCATTGAGAACCATGATTTGGGTGACCAGGTGCACGTTTTCAATCACCAGTTGCACGGAGGATTAATAGCAATCTGCATCCATCATGATTTCTTAAAGTGTCCATAAAGCACTAAGGACGGCCCCGACCGAGACAGGGCCTTAGTGGGGTGCTCCCATAGCGGGGAATAATGACAGGAGTGCCTTTAAATTCATTTTGAACCATATTTAATATTTTGGGTGACCAGGTGCACATTTCAAATCACCAGTTGCACAGAGGATTAATAGCAATCTGCATCCATCGTGATTTCTTAAAGTGTCTAAAAAGCACTCAAGGACGGCCCTGACAGAGACAGGGCCGTAGTAGGGTACTCCCCTAGCGGGCTATATCAATAGAATGACGGGTAAAAGTATTTAAAACCGTTTTTAAAATTTTGGGTGACCAGGTGCACGTTTTCAATCACCAGGTGCACGGAGGAAAATGAGCATTTGCATCCATAGTCATATTTTAAACCGTCCATAAAGCACTCAGGGCCGGCCCTGAGAGAGAGAGAGAGAGAGAGAGAAAAAAAAAAAAAATCATACCTTCCATAAATAATTCGGACCGGCCCCCATTGAAAAGGTCCGTAGTAGGGTGCATCATTATCGGACATGAATATATGGAACACCGCTAAGCGCATTGAGAACCATGATTTGGGTGACCAGGTGCACGTTTTCAATCACCAGTTGCACGGAGGATTAATAGCAATCTGCATCCATCATGATTTCTTAAAGTGTCCATAAAGCACTAAGGACGGCCCCGACCGAGACAGGGCCTTAGTGGGGTGCTCCCATAGCGGGGAATAATGACAGGAGTGCCTTTAAATTCATTTTGAACCATATTTAATATTTTGGGTGACCAGGTGCACATTTCAAATCACCAGTTGCACAGAGGATTAATAGCAAATAGCAATCTGCATCCATCGTGATTTCTTAAAGTGTCTAAAAAGCACTCAAGGACGGCCCTGACAGAGACAGGGCCGTAGTAGGGTACTCCCCTAGCGGGCTATATCAATAGAATGACGGGTAAAAGTATTTAAAACCGTTTTTAAAATTTTGGGTGACCAGGTGCACGTTTTCAATCACCAGGTGCACGGAGGAAAATGAGCATTTGCATCCATAGTCATATTTTAAACCGTCCATAAAGCACTCAGGGCCGGCCCTGAGAGAGAGAGAGAGAGAGAGAGAAAAAAAAAAAAAAATCATACCTTCCATAAATAATTCGGACCGGCCCCCATTGAAAAGGTCCGTAGTAGGGTGCATCATTATCGGACATGAATATATGGAACACCGCTAAGCGCATTGAGAACCATGATTTGGGTGACCAGGTGCACGTTTTCAATCACCAGTTGCACGGAGGATTAATAGCAATCTGCATCCATCATGATTTCTTAAAGTGTCCATAAAGCACTAAGGACGGCCCCGACCGAGACAGGGCCTTAGTGGGGTGCTCCCATAGCGGGGAATAATGACAGGAGTGCCTTTAAATTCATTTTGAACCATATTTAATATTTTGGGTGACCAGGTGCACATTTCAAATCACCAGTTGCACAGAGGATTAATAGCAATCTGCATCCATCGTGATTTCTTAAAGTGTCCATAAAGCACTAAGGACGGCCCCGACCGAGACAGGGCCTTAGTGGGGTGCTCCCATAGCGGGGAATAATGACAGGAGTGCATTTAAATTCATTTTGAACCATATTTAATATTTTGGGTGACCAGGTGCATATTTCAAATCACCAGTTGCACAGAGGATTAATAGCAATCTGCATCCATCGTGATTTCTTAAAGTGTCTAAAAAGCACTCAAGGACGGCCCTGACAGAGACAGGGCCGTAGTAGGGTACTCCCCTAGCGGGCTATATCAATAGAATGACGGGTAAAAGTATTTAAAACCGTTTTTAAAATTTTGGGTGACCAGGTGCACGTTTTCAATCACCAGGTGCACGGAGGAAAATGAGCATTTGCATCCATAGTCATATTTTAAACCGTCCATAAAGCACTCAGGGCCGGCCCTGAGAGAGAGAGAGAGAGAGAGAGAAAAAAAAAAAAAAATAAAAATCATACCTTCCATAAATAATTCGGACCGGCCCCCATTGAAAAGGTCCGTAGTAGGGTGCATCATTATCGGACATGAATATATGGAACACCGCTAAGCGCATTGAGAACCATGATTTGGGTGACCAGGTGCACGTTTTCAATCACCAGTTGCACGGAGGATTAATAGCAATCTGCATCCATCATGATTTCTTAAAGTGTCCATAAAGCACTAAGGACGGCCCCGACCGAGACAGGGCCTTAGTGGGGTGCTCCCATAGCGGGGAATAATGACAGGAGTGCCTTTAAATTCATTTTGAACCATATTTAATATTTTGGGTGACCAGGTGCACATGGTCCTTTTGGGTGACCAGGTGCACGCCGGTCTTTGGGTGACCAGGTGCACGCCGGTCTTTGGGTGACCAGGTGCACATGGTCCTTTTGGGTGACCAGGTGCACGCCGGCCTTTGGGTGACCAGGTGCACGCCGGCCTTTGGGTGACCAGGTGCACACGGTCCTTTTGGGTGACCAGGTGCACATGGTCCTTTTGGGTGACCAGGTGCACGCCGGTCTTTGGGTGACCAGGTGCACGCCGGTCTTTGGGTGACCAGGTGCACATGGTCCTTTTGGGTGACCAGGTGCACATGATCCTTTGGGTGACCAGGTGCACGCCGGCCTTTGGGTGACCAGGTGCACATGGTCCTTTTGGGTGACCAGGTGCACGCCGGCCTTTGGGTGACCAGGTGCACGCCGGCCTTTGGGTGACCAGGTGCACATGGTCCTTTTGGGTGACCAGGTGCACATGATCCTTTGGGTGACCAGGTGCACGCCGGCCTTTGGGTGACCAGGTGCACATGGTCCTTTTGGGTGACCAGGTGCACAAGTTCCATTTGGGTGACCAGGTGCACGCCGGCCTTTGGGTGACCAGGTGCACATGATCCTTTGGGTGACCAGGTGCACGCCGGCCTTTGGGTGACCAGGTGCACATGGTCCTTTTGGGTGACCAGGTGCACAAGTTCCATTTGGGTGACCAGGTGCACAAGTTCCATTTGGGTGACCAGGTGCACAAGTTCCATTTGGGTGACCAGGTGCACGCGGTTCATAACAGCGCGGTTATCTGCTTTAATGTCCGAGGAGGGGTGCTTAAGTGTGGGTGCCCTGGTTCACCTGGTATGCAAGGTTGTGGAGGTGGGGGGGGGGGTCCCCTGCTGGTATCATCCCCGAAATAGAGGGGTGATACCCGGGTGGTGAGTAAGGGCCTACCAGCCTGGAGGTCAATAGCTCCAGGGGGTAAGCTCTACTGTCATGTCCGTAAATAGAGTGGTGTTACCCGGGTTTTGAACCATATTTTAATTTTTGGGTTACCAGATGCACACGGGTCTTTTGGAAAACAATCACAATCTGCATCCATCGTAATATATGAAACTGTATATAAAGCACTGAAGGACGGCCCTGACCGAGAGAGGGCCGTAGTAGGGCACTCCCCTAGCGGGCTATATCAATAGAATGACCGGTAAAATGATTTAAAACAGTTTTATAATTTTTGGGTGACCAGGTGCACGTTTTCAATCACCAGGTGCACGGAGGAAAATGAGCATTTGCATCCATAGTCATATTTTAAACCGTCCATAAAGCACTCAGGGCCGGCCCTGAGAGAGAGAGAGAGAGAGAGAAAAAAAAAAAATAAAAATCATACCTTCCATAAATAATTCGGACCGGCCCCCATTGAAAAGGTCCGTAGTAGGGTGCATCATTATCGGACATGAATATATGGAACACCGCTAAGCGCATTGAGAACCATGATTTGGGTGACCAGGTGCACGTTTTCAATCACCAGTTGCACGGAGGATTAATAGCAATCTGCATCCATCATGATTTCTTAAAGTGTCCATAAAGCACTAAGGACGGCCCCGACCGAGACAGGGCCTTAGTGGGGTGCTCCCATAGCGGGGAATAATGACAGGAGTGCCTTTAAATTCATTTTGAACCATATTTAATATTTTGGGTGACCAGGTGCACATTTCAAATCACCAGTTGCACAGAGGATTAATAGCAATCTGCATCCATCGTGATTTCTTAAAGTGTCTAAAAAGCACTCAAGGACGGCCCTGACAGAGACAGGGCCGTAGTAGGGTACTCCCCTAGCGGGCTATATCAATAGAATGACGGGTAAAAGTATTTAAAACCGTTTTTAAAATTTTGGGTGACCAGGTGCACGTTTTCAATCACCAGGTGCACGGAGGAAAATGAGCATTTGCATCCATAGTCATATTTTAAACCGTCCATAAAGCACTCAGGGCCGGCCCTGAGAGAGAGAGAGAGAGAGAGAGAAAAAAAAAGAGAAGAGAGAAAAAAAAAAATCATACCTTCCATAAATAATTCGGACCGGCCCCCATTGAAAAGGTCCGTAGTAGGGTGCATCATTATCGGACATGAATATATGGAACACCGCTAAGCGCATTGAGAACCATGATTTGGGTGACCAGGTGCACGTTTTCAATCACCAGTTGCACGGAGGATTAATAGCAATCTGCATCCATCATGATTTCTTAAAGTGTCCATAAAGCACTAAGGACGGCCCCGACCGAGACAGGGCCTTAGTGGGGTGCTCCCATAGCGGGGAATAATGACAGGAGTGCCTTTAAATTCATTTTGAACCATATTTAATATTTTGGGTGACCAGGTGCACATTTCAAATCACCAGTTGCACAGAGGATTAATAGCAATCTGCATCCATCGTGATTTCTTAAAGTGTCCATAAAGCACTTTAGTGGGGTGCTCCCACCAGGAGTGCATTTAAATTCATTTTGAACCATATTTAATATTTTGGGTGACCAGGTGCATATTTCAAATCACCAGTTGCACAGAGGATTAATAGCAATCTGCATCCATCGTGATTTCTTAAAGTGTCTAAAAAGCACTCAAGGACGGCCCTGACAGAGACAGGGCCGTAGTAGGGTACTCCCCTAGCGGGCTATATCAATAGAATGACGGGTAAAAGTATTTAAAACCGTTTTTAAAATTTTGGGTGACCAGGTGCACGTTTTCAATCACCAGGTGCACGGAGGAAAATGAGCATTTGCATCCATAGTCATATTTTAAACCGTCCATAAAGCACTCAGGGCCGGCCCTGAGAGAGAGAGAGAGAGAGAGAGAAAAAAAAAAAAAATCATACCTTCCATAAATAATTCGGACCGGCCCCCATTGAAAAGGTCCGTAGTAGGGTGCATCATTATCGGACATGAATATATGGAACACCGCTAAGCGCATTGAGAACCATGATTTGGGTGACCAGGTGCACGTTTTCAATCACCAGTTGCACGGAGGATTAATAGCAATCTGCATCCATCATGATTTCTTAAAGTGTCCATAAAGCACTAAGGACGGCCCCGACCGAGACAGGGCCTTAGTGGGGTGCTCCCATAGCGGGGAATAATGACAGGAGTGCCTTTAAATTCATTTTGAACCATATTTAATATTTTGGGTGACCAGGTGCACATTTCAAATCACCAGTTGCACAGAGGATTAATAGCAATCTGCATCCATCGTGATTTCTTAAAGTGTCCATAAAGCACTAAGGACGGCCCCGACCGAGACAGGGCCTTAGTGGGGTGCTCCCAAGGACGGCCCCATATTTAATATTTTGACCAGAGACAGGGCCTGCATAGTGATTTCTTAAAGGGTACTCCCCTAGCGGGCTATATCAATAGAATGACGGGTAAAAGTATTTAAAACCGTTTTTAAAATTTTGGGTGACCAGGTGCACGTTTTCAATCACCAGGTGCACGGAGGAAAATGAGCATTTGCATCCATAGTCATATTTTAAACCGTCCATAAAGCACTCAGGGCCGGCCCTGAGAGAGAGAGAGAGAGAGAGAGAAAAAAAAATAAAAATCATACCTTCCATAAATAATTCGGACCGGCCCCCATTGAAAAGGTCCGTAGTAGGGTGCATCATTATCGGACATGAATATATGGAACACCGCTAAGCGCATTGAGAACCATGATTTGGGTGACCAGGTGCACGTTTTCAATCACCAGTTGCACGGAGGATTAATAGCAATCTGCATCCATCATGATTTCTTAAAGTGTCCATAAAGCACTAAGGACGGCCCCGACCGAGACAGGGCCTTAGTGGGGTGCTCCCATAGCGGGGAATAATGACAGGAGTGCCTTTAAATTCATTTTGAACCATATTTAATATTTTGGGTGACCAGGTGCACATTTCAAATCACCAGTTGCACAGAGGATTAATAGCAATCTGCATCCATCGTGATTTCTTAAAGTGTCCATAAAGCACTAAGGACGGCCCCGACCGAGACAGGGCCTTAGTGGGGTGCTCCCATAGCGGGGAATAATGACAGGAGTGCATTTAAATTCATTTTGAACCA
Organism: Oncorhynchus clarkii lewisi; assembly: GCF_045791955.1. Classification (NCBI taxonomy): domain Eukaryota; kingdom Metazoa; phylum Chordata; class Actinopteri; order Salmoniformes; family Salmonidae; genus Oncorhynchus; species Oncorhynchus clarkii. Next base: position 6,551 of record NW_027258897.1, on the reverse strand, counting down.
TATTTAATATTTTGGGTGACCAGGTGCATATTTCAAATCACCAGTTGCACAGAGGATTAATAGCAATCTGCATCCATCGTGATTTCTTAAAGTGTCTAAAAAGCACTCAAGGACGGCCCTGACAGAGACAGGGCCGTAGTAGGGTACTCCCCTAGCGGGCTATATCAATAGAATGACGGGTAAAAGTATTTAAAACCGTTTTTAAAATTTTGGGTGACCAGGTGCACGTTTTCAATCACCAGGTGCACGGAGGAAAATGAGCATTTGCATCCATAGTCATATTTTAAACCGTCCATAAAGCACTCAGGGCCGGCCCTGAGAGAGAGAGAGAGAGAGAGAGAAAAAAAAATAAAAATCATACCTTCCATAAATAATTCGGACCGGCCCCCATTGAAAAGGTCCGTAGTAGGGTGCATCATTATCGGACATGAATATATGGAACACCGCTAAGCGCATTGAGAACCATGATTTGGGTGACCAGGTGCACGTTTTCAATCACCAGTTGCACGGAGGATTAATAGCAATCTGCATCCATCATGATTTCTTAAAGTGTCCATAAAGCACTAAGGACGGCCCCGACCGAGACAGGGCCTTAGTGGGGTGCTCCCATAGCGGGGAATAATGACAGGAGTGCCTTTAAATTCATTTTGAACCATATTTAATATTTTGGGTGACCAGGTGCACATTTCAAATCACCAGTTGCACAGAGGATTAATAGCAATCTGCATCCATCGTGATTTCTTAAAGTGTCCATAAAGCACTAAGGACGGCCCCGACCGAGACAGGGCCTTAGTGGGGTGCTCCCATAGCGGGGAATAATGACAGGAGTGCATTTAAATTCATTTTGAACCATATTTAATATTTTGGGTGACCAGGTGCATATTTCAAATCACCAGTTGCACAGAGGATTAATAGCAATCTGCATCCATCGTGATTTCTTAAAGTGTCTAAAAAGCACTCAAGGACGGCCCTGACAGAGACAGGGCCGTAGTAGGGTACTCCCCTAGCGGGCTATATCAATAGAATGACGGGTAAAAGTATTTAAAACCGTTTTTAAAATTTTGGGTGACCAGGTGCACGTTTTCAATCACCAGGTGCACGGAGGAAAATGAGCATTTGCATCCATAGTCATATTTTAAACCGTCCATAAAGCACTCAGGGCCGGCCCTGAGAGAGAGAGAGAGAGAGAGAGAAAAAAAAAAAAAATCATACCTTCCATAAATAATTCGGACCGGCCCCCATTGAAAAGGTCCGTAGTAGGGTGCATCATTATCGGACATGAATATATGGAACACCGCTAAGCGCATTGAGAACCATGATTTGGGTGACCAGGTGCACGTTTTCAATCACCAGTTGCACGGAGGATTAATAGCAATCTGCATCCATCATGATTTCTTAAAGTGTCCATAAAGCACTAAGGACGGCCCCGACCGAGACAGGGCCTTAGTGGGGTGCTCCCATAGCGGGGAATAATGACAGGAGTGCATTTAAATTCATTTTGAACCATATTTAATATTTTGGGTGACCAGGTGCATATTTCAAATCACCAGTTGCACAGAGGATTAATAGCAATCTGCATCCATCGTGATTTCTTAAAGTGTCTAAAAAGCACTCAAGGACGGCCCTGACAGAGACAGGGCCGTAGTAGGGTACTCCCCTAGCGGGCTATATCAATAGAATGACGGGTAAAAGTATTTAAAACCGTTTTTAAAATTTTGGGTGACCAGGTGCACGTTTTCAATCACCAGGTGCACGGAGGAAAATGAGCATTTGCATCCATAGTCATATTTTAAACCGTCCATAAAGCACTCAGGGCCGGCCCTGAGAGAGAGAGAGAGAGAGAGAGAAAAAAAAATAAAAATCATACCTTCCATAAATAATTCGGACCGGCCCCCATTGAAAAGGTCCGTAGTAGGGTGCATCATTATCGGACATGAATATATGGAACACCGCTAAGCGCATTGAGAACCATGATTTGGGTGACCAGGTGCACGTTTTCAATCACCAGTTGCACGGAGGATTAATAGCAATCTGCATCCATCATGATTTCTTAAAGTGTCCATAAAGCACTAAGGACGGCCCCGACCGAGACAGGGCCTTAGTGGGGTGCTCCCATAGCGGGGAATAATGACAGGAGTGCATTTAAATTCATTTTGAACCATATTTAATATTTTGGGTGACCAGGTGCATATTTCAAATCACCAGTTGCACAGAGGATTAATAGCAATCTGCATCCATCGTGATTTCTTAAAGTGTCTAAAAAGCACTCAAGGACGGCCCTGACAGAGACAGGGCCGTAGTAGGGTACTCCCCTAGCGGGCTATATCAATAGAATGACGGGTAAAAGTATTTAAAACCGTTTTTAAAATTTTGGGTGACCAGGTGCACGTTTTCAATCACCAGGTGCACGGAGGAAAATGAGCATTTGCATCCATAGTCATATTTTAAACCGTCCATAAAGCACTCAGGGCCGGCCCTGAGAGAGAGAGAGAGAGAGAGAGAAAAAAAAAAAAAAAATCATACCTTCCATAAATAATTCGGACCGGCCCCCATTGAAAAGGTCCGTAGTAGGGTGCATCATTATCGGACATGAATATATGGAACACCGCTAAGCGCATTGAGAACCATGATTTGGGTGACCAGGTGCACGTTTTCAATCACCAGTTGCACGGAGGATTAATAGCAATCTGCATCCATCATGATTTCTTAAAGTGTCCATAAAGCACTAAGGACGGCCCCGACCGAGACAGGGCCTTAGTGGGGTGCTCCCATAGCGGGGAATAATGACAGGAGTGCCTTTAAATTCATTTTGAACCATATTTAATATTTTGGGTGACCAGGTGCACATTTCAAATCACCAGTTGCACAGAGGATTAATAGCAATCTGCATCCATCGTGATTTCTTAAAGTGTCCATAAAGCACTAAGGACGGCCCCGACCGAGACAGGGCCTTAGTGGGGTGCTCCCATAGCGGGGAATAATGACAGGAGTGCATTTAAATTCATTTTGAACCATATTTAATATTTTGGGTGACCAGGTGCATATTTCAAATCACCAGTTGCACAGAGGATTAATAGCAATCTGCATCCATCGTGATTTCTTAAAGTGTCTAAAAAGCACTCAAGGACGGCCCTGACAGAGACAGGGCCGTAGTAGGGTACTCCCCTAGCGGGCTATATCAATAGAATGACGGGTAAAAGTATTTAAAACCGTTTTTAAAATTTTGGGTGACCAGGTGCACGTTTTCAATCACCAGGTGCACGGAGGAAAATGAGCATTTGCATCCATAGTCATATTTTAAACCGTCCATAAAGCACTCAGGGCCGGCCCTGAGAGAGAGAGAGAGAGAGAGAGAAAAAAAAATAAAAATCATACCTTCCATAAATAATTCGGACCGGCCCCCATTGAAAAGGTCCGTAGTAGGGTGCATCATTATCGGACATGAATATATGGAACACCGCTAAGCGCATTGAGAACCATGATTTGGGTGACCAGGTGCACGTTTTCAATCACCAGTTGCACGGAGGATTAATAGCAATCTGCATCCATCGTGATTTCTTAAAGTGTCCATAAAGCACTAAGGACGGCCCCGACCGAGACAGGGCCTTAGTGGGGTGCTCCCATAGCGGGGAATAATGACAGGAGTGCATTTAAATTCATTTTGAACCATATTTAATATTTTGGGTGACCAGGTGCATATTTCAAATCACCAGTTGCACAGAGGATTAATAGCAATCTGCATCCATCGTGATTTCTTAAAGTGTCTAAAAAGCACTCAAGGACGGCCCTGACAGAGACAGGGCCGTAGTAGGGTACTCCCCTAGCGGGCTATATCAATAGAATGACGGGTAAAAGTATTTAAAACCGTTTTTAAAATTTTTGGTGACCAGGTGCACGTTTTCAATCACCAGGTGCACGGAGGAAAATGAGCATTTGCATCCATAGTCATATTTTAAACCGTCCATAAAGCACTCAGGGCCGGCCCTGAGAGAGAGAGAGAGAGAGAGAGAGAAAAAAAAAAAAATCATACCTTCCATAAATAATTCGGACCGGCCCCCATTGAAAAGGTCCGTAGTAGGGTGCATCATTATCGGACATGAATATATGGAACACCGCTAAGCGCATTGAGAACCATGATTTGGGTGACCAGGTGCACGTTTTCAATCACCAGTTGCACGGAGGATTAATAGCAATCTGCATCCATCATGATTTCTTAAAGTGTCCATAAAGCACTAAGGACGGCCCCGACCGAGACAGGGCCTTAGTGGGGTGCTCCCATAGCGGGGAAAAATGACAGGAGTGCATTTAAATTCATTTTGAACCATATTTAATATTTTGGGTGACCAGGTGCACATTTCAAATCACCAGTTGCACAGAGGATTAATAGCAATCTGCATCCATCGTGATTTCTTAAAGTGTCCATAAAGCACTAAGGACGGCCCCGACCGAGACAGGGCCTTAGTGGGGTGCTCCCATAGCGGGGAATAATGACAGGAGTGCATTTAAATTCATTTTGAACCATATTTAATATTTTGGGTGACCAGGTGCACATTTCAAATCACCAGTTGCACAGAGGATTAATAGCAATCTGCATCCATCGTGATTTCTTAAAGTGTCCATAAAGCACTAAGGACGGCCCCGACCGAGACAGGGCCTTAGTGGGGTGCTCCCATAGCGGGGAATAATGACAGGAGTGCATTTAAATTCATTTTGAACCATATTTAATATTTTGGGTGACCAGGTGCATATTTCAAATCACCAGTTGCACAGAGGATTAATAGCAATCTGCATCCATCGTGATTTCTTAAAGTGTCTAAAAAGCACTCAAGGACGGCCCTGACAGAGACAGGGCCGTAGTAGGGTACTCCCCTAGCGGGCTATATCAATAGAATGACGGGTAAAAGTATTTAAAACCGTTTTTAAAATTTTGGGTGACCAGGTGCACGTTTTCAATCACCAGGTGCACGGAGGAAAATGAGCATTTGCATCCATAGTCATATTTTAAACCGTCCATAAAGCACTCAGGGCCGGCCCTGAGAGAGAGAGAGAGAAAAAAAAAAAAAAATCATACCTTCCAGTCCTTAAGGGAACATTTCGGCATTTCGTGTATGATCAGTGAGAAAGTCCATATTGCAAATGTACGGTCCCTTACTAGACGTCCGAAATCGTTTGTAAAATTCGCGGTCGGCGTCGGGCCGTGCGGTAGGGCCAGACCTACCGGGAAGTCATCAAATGAACTTTGTCGGACATTCGGTTTCCGTTTTATAAAATAAACAAGTTTTTGACCGTTTTTCCGCTATCCCGGAATTTCCCACAAGAGGGCATACGGAATCATATGGCAATTTGGCAAAACATCACGAATCACGACGGGGCCTTATCTCGAAAACGGAAAATATTTCGAAGCCGAAACTTGGTGAGCGTAGGTTTGGCATAATGGGCAGTTGGCCCCGAACAAGATGGCGTCTAGGCCTCGACGGTTTTTGAGTTATGGCCGTTTTTCTGGGATTAAAGGTCCTAAATGGAAATAGAGAAATTATTTTTCCACTTCAGGTCAATGTCAAGGAGCCTCCGGTGTCAATAAAAAAAGAACCAGCCATTTATCTATCGTCATTTAAGAGAAACGGAACAATGACAACTTGGCAATGGTCACAAATAGGCGTTTTTTTTTTTCAACGGTTACAGATCCAGTTGCAGGGTGTTCATACGAATCTTTTTAAAGTGTGCTGCGGAGCTCTGCGAGATTTCTGTGATTTTCTATGATTTTCTGAAATAACACACACATACTAAACCCTCCGTAAATAACTCAGTTGTTAATGTAAAGACTTAAAACTCAGGATTCTGTAACAGCATACCCCAATGAGGATATGTGGTGATTTATAGCTTCCTGTGCCAACCGGAAGTGCCATAATTGGTGTCTCAGGGGCTGTTTCAAAGGGTTAAAAAAGTCTGATCTGTCCAAAACTTCATATATGTGATTAGGCAACCCCCATGAACTGTAAATCAGTCATTTTTCCCCAAAAAATTCAAAGGAAAAAAAAATCACACTAAAACACAACTTGAATGGAGGGACGTATTGGGGTGCGTAGAGACAGACAGTGGCTGCAATAGTTAGCTTTGTTCGAGCTAAAAAAGAACCGTCAGACCTAGAGTTCCGAAACTTTAGAAACCTGTTCTAGACCTCCGGTCGATGGTGCGTGGTGAGTTACGTGGCTCTAGACGGTTCTCGGACCGAGAAGCAGCCTCGTACATTTGCAATACCTTCAATTCATTTTGACCATTACGAAAATGACGACGTTTAGAAAAGTCTCAGAGACGCAAGGCTAGGTGCATTGAAACCGGCTCGGCCCATAGAGACGGACCCCGGGGACCTTAAATCATTCCGTCTTACTCTGTCTCAACTGAGATATTTCTGCAAGAAGCTGAACTTTTTTCTGTGGCACTCTTGACGAAACACACGCATGTGAGTCACAATTTGACACTTATAATGTACCTCATGGGCAGTACGGGGATCAAACACATCACCTTGGAGTTATTAGCACCACTCTCTAACC